>NC_037669.1:160575356-160781321 GCF_003255815.1 Theropithecus gelada | reverse complement strand
CCTCCTTTTGCTTGGAGAAGTTTGTTATTACGGATCTTCCGAAGCCTACTTCTGTCAACTCGTCAAATTCATTCTCCCTCTGGCTTTGTTCCATTGCTGGCGAGGAGATGGGGTTTCGGTGTGGATGTCCTTTTTGTTGTTGTTGATGCTATTCCTTTCTGTGTGTTAGTTTCCTATTAAGTCAGGTCCTTCAGTTGCTGGTCTATTGGAGTTTGCTGTAGGTCCACTCCAGACCCTGTTTCCCTGGGTATCACCAGTAGAGGGTGCAGAACAGTAAATACTGCTGCCTCATCCTTCCTCTGGAAGCTTGGTCTCAGAGGGGCACCCGGCTCTATGAGGTGTCAGTTGGTCCCTACTGGGAGGTGTCTCCAAGTTAGTCTACACAGGGGTCAGGGACCCACTTGAGGAGGCAGTCTGTCCGTTCTCAGATCTCAAACTCCATTCTTGGAGAACCACTGCTCTCTTCAAAGCTCAGCTGGAAATGCAGAAATCACCCATCTTCTGTGTCACCCATGCTGGGAGCTGTAGACTGGAACTGTTCCTATTCGGTCGTCTTTGTTAATAAACTGTTAATTACCCTTGCCAAAAAGTCAACTTGTAAATGTCAAGATGTTTTTCAGTACTAGAAGAGGCCTGGAATTCTACTATTTGGGACTTTTGCAGCCTGTGTGGAGGATCAGAGTTCTCTTTGGCAACTTTATTCTCTGTCGGAATTCAAGTTGGGAAATAATTCTCCTGTTAGATCCTGTGATAGTTAATTTTATGTGTCTATTTGGCTAGGCCATGGTAGTTTCATAAAACACCAATCTAGATGTTGCTGTGAAGGTGTTTTTAAGATGCAATTAACATTTACGTCAGTAGACTTTGAGTAAAGCAGATCACTTTTCATAATGTCGTAATGTGAGTGGGCCTCATCGAATCAGTTGAAAGCTTTAAGAGAAGAAGACTGATCTTCCCCAAAGAAGAAGGAATTCTGCCTCCAGGCTTCCTTTGGACTTAAGATTGCAACATTAACTGTTTTCTCAGTGTCCAGCCTATTGCCCTACCCTCATAGCCTACTTTGCAGATTTTGGACTTGCCAGCCCCCATAATTGTGTGAATGTGAACCAATTCCTTAAATCCCCCATGCCACCCCTCTCCACACACACATACACCCACCCACACACACACCCACCCACATACACACATACATACACACACCCCATCTTGCTGAATTACATTTGCCTCTTCACAATGGTGAACTAATAATGTCTTTAGGCCAGCAAGCATGTTCTAGCAGTTTCCTGACTGCCTCCAGATGGTCAGTTAACAGAAGGGTGCTGCCAATGGGAGACAAATGTTTTCCAGGAGACCAAAAGTGGAAAAGAGAAATTATGATGTTAGAATTTTATTGAAGAGGAACTCTCATTTGGCTTACAAGGTGTTCTCTCTGCCAACAATCATACAAGTTGCTAAGTGCATTCCAAAGTACATGACAGAAACTTTGTTAATGAGAAAATACAGCCAGAAAAAAGTAAAAAAGAGGAAGGAGAGGCCACTATGGTAGTAGTTTAAATCCTTCAGCTGTGATGGTCTTAGTTAGAAACTCACTTTTTGACAAATATTTGGTGGCCAGGAACAGAAATCAGTGATCTATTCTTTTACTACTATAAGTGTGGTTTGTGGACTAGCAGCATCTCTATCACCTTGAAGCATGTCAGAAATGCAGAATCTCAGGGCCTACTCCAGTCCTGCCAGTCTGAACCCGGAGTTCATCAAGTTCCCCAGGTGATTCATGTGCACACTGGTTATAATGTAGTGCATGTTTGTGTCCCCCCAGATTCATCATATTGAAACCCTAATCCCCAGTGGGATGATATTTGGAGATGAGGCGTTTAGGAGGTGATTTGGTCATGAGGGTAGAGCCCACAGGATGGGATTAGTTCCCTTGTAAGTAGAGACATGAGAAAGCTGGCTTCCTGTCTCTATGTTTCCATGCTCCACCATGTGAGGATACAAGAAGAGGTCAGCAGTCTGCAAACCGGGAAGGGAGCCTTCAACCAGACACTGAATCTGCCAGCACCTTGACCTTAGACTTCCCAGCCTTCAAAACTGTGAGAAATAAATTTCTGTTGTTTAAGCCACCTAGTCTGTGGTATTCTGTTATGGAAGCCCAAGCTAACTAAGATATTGGTCTGGTTTATTACTCCTTGTTGTAAATTTGTAAGTCTTAATGCAGAAAAGTAACCTGAAATCATTCAGTTCAGGCTCTGGTTTTAAGGTTGGTGAGTTATCACCATCCCATTCTACACATAAGACACCTAAGGCCTGGGAACTTAAACCAGTTGCCTAAAGTCATAGAACAAGGTGTCTTCTGCCACCAAACACAGCACATCCCACTATGTACCAAATTTTTCAGAGTCTCTGTGAAGTCTTTCTACATTTCTCCTTGACAGAATGAATTTCCTGGCCTGAATTCATTTCTCTGAATTTGAGGGAGAAAAGACAAACATTACCTAGTGGTTTTGGCTTTTACTCTCTAAACCAGGAAAAAAAGTTTCAGGGAAACATTACAGTTTTTCCTGAGGGAAAATCATCTTGACATATAGGATAAAAGTACAGACTCTGGAGCTTGAGGGAGACCTATTTCCGAAAGGATCATGTAGCTTATTTCTGTCACGTGCATGTACGCGTGCATGTGTGTGTGTGTGTGTGTGTGTGTGTGTAGCAGGGAGTGGAGAACTTCTAGTACACTCAGTGAAATATAGAGGTGCCACTTAGAGAGACACTTACAGCGGAACCTGCTGTCCTATATATAAAAAACGGTACTGTACTGTACTTAATTTAGCCCTCTGGAAAGGGTCATGAATATGCATTTTGTCTAAGAAAATTATTGCTTTTCACAACCTCATGTGTGATGCTGTAGGCTAAGCTAATCGATGTAGTTAAATTTAGCCCTGGTTTTTAAAGTTTATTTTAGAAAAGTCAAGGTACTAACCCTGTAGCTTATTGTGTGAGGAAAGAAAGCATCATGGCAAACCAAGCAACTGATGTGCACCCCCATCCTAAGAATATAAACATATCGTTTGTGTTTGAGGTTCACTTCCACTTGCAGTTAGTGATATTATTCTCAAAGTTGACTTGATCCCTGCTGTGCTGTGAAAGATATTGTCTACCATGGGGATGTGGGAGGTCCGCGAGCTTGCCTTTCTCTGGGCAAGGGGTTGCCCAGAAGGCTGGGTTTGGGCATTTATTCAAACTGTACATGTAGATATGGTGTAAAAGAAGGCAGAAAAGGGCATCTTACAGATGAGAAGGTTTGATTGGATACATCCTTTGATATGGCGCTCAGTTACATGAAGAGGCTTAGGACTGGGGTGCGATGGGGCACTACCTCTCCCCTGCTACATCCACGACCGTGAGAGCTGGAGCGCTTTCAAGGGCCAGGAGATTCCGCCTTCTCTTTGCAGAGGTGGGGATTAGTGATGGTAGATGGTGTGCTGGCCAGGAGAGGAATTGAGAATCAGAGAGGTAAAGTGACTCACATCCCAGAGCTTCAAAGAAATCTGGCCAAACTGAAAGCGGAGGCTGTGGCCCTCTGTTTAGAGAGATGACAGCCTAGAACAGTGCTGTCCAGTAGGATTTTCTGCAGTGTTGGAAATATGCTATAATTTTTGTCACAGGTGACTGTTGAGCACTTGAAAAGTAGCTAGTGCAACGGAATTTGGCATTTTGTTTAATTTTAATAATTTTAATTCAAATAGCTGCAAGTGGCTAGTGTCTACTGTGTTAGGTCAATTCTAAAAGAAGTGGTACTTTCAGATGAAGTGGGAAAGCAAAGAGTGAATTCAGGGAAAATGCAGAGTTCAGGTGATGAAAGCCAGGATTCTGAAGACACATATGAGAACTGTCTGGAAAGCATCAGAAAAATAAAGCTTCCTAGACCCAGACCAGAACTGCCCAATCAGAGTCTTTTGGTACATACCTTTAAATGAGAGCTACCGTATTCATTGGTAAGAAGAGGCAGATCTGGGAATGTGGGTTGCAAATGATAAAACGTCTTGCCTGCCAAACTTAAGATTTTATACTCAATTTTATTGGCAGTGAGGGCATCATTGAAAGGGGAGAGTCACACGGTGAGCGCATTAGGCAAGGCTGGCAGCAGCCTGCGTAAGACGTGATGCCAGTGGAAGATTGGAGATGATCGCAGAGCTGAGTGTTAAAAGATACCTGGAGTGTTCATTTCTCCCTCAGAACATGAGTGTGTTTATTTCACTGGGGGCTGTCCATATTCTTCCCTGGCTTGAACATTGGTCCAAAACATTTCTTAGCAAATATGCTGCTGCACGCCTCCAGTCCCACTAAATGTTATTGTGATTGAAAATTACCGTTGCTTCCCTTGGGCACAGAGGGAGCTCTTTGTAATGAAATAGAGATGTAGCAACCATTTGGCATGTGGAGTAACGGCTTCTCTGGGACCGCCAGCAGGGGCCCATGGTATCATAAAAGGGGATGACTCACCAGGGAAGGGAACAATTGCGGGTCTCAGAGTGTGCGCTTCCTTCTCTATGACTTCTGAGCTCCACTGAGCAATCTTAACCGCTGCCACCGGGAACTAGGACACCGTGAAAACAGTGTTCAAGGCCCAGCGATGACTCACTGCATAACCGTTTCATGGTTCACAGTGGGGACAGAGATTGCTTTTAAAAATTGAAAAGGGGGCCGGGCGCGGTGGCTCAAGCCTGTAATCCCAGCACTTTGGGAGGCCGAGACGGGCGGATCACGAGGTCAGGAGATCGAGACCTCCTGGCTAACACGGTGAAACCCCATCTCTACTAAAAAATACAAAAAAAAAAAACTAGCCGGGCGAAGTGGCGGGCGCCTGTGGTCCCAGCTACTCGGGAGGCTGAGGCAGGAGAATGGCGTAAACCCGGGAGGCGGAGCTTGCAGTGAGCTGAGATCCGGCCACTGCACTCCAGCCTGGGCGACAGAGCCAGACTCAGTCTCAAAAAAAAATTGAAAAGGAAAAAATAAAATACAATATATGTTGAATTGAAGTTTTGAGGTGGACAAAATGCCTTTTCCCAAACAGCAAAGTATCAAAAGAGTCAGGTTTTTTTTTCTTTAATAGTGCTGGGGAAGGCATGGGTGAGGGAGAGACTGGGTATCCTTATTAGCTCCTGGGAGAATGGAAAGCTGGGGTTTTCGGAGTGGTTTTTATCTCGCTGGGAGAGTTCTGCTGTCGTCCTGAAGGACAGGTGACCTCTGCCTGGGAAGTGTTTTCCTCTAGCTCTGCTGTTGGTCCTTTATGTATACAGTCACACATCACTTAAAAATGGGGATGTGTTCTAAGAAATGTGTCCTCAGGCAATTTTGTCATTGGGCAGACATCATAGAGTGTACTCCCACAAACCTAGATGGTACAGCTATCCTAAGTTTCGGGTGAATTTGGAGTCTTACAGAGCACATGATCGGCCACCATCTCACTCTGGCCCCTCCCACTCTCTTTCTCTCCACCTTTCTGGAACAGGACCAGAGCCCTCCTCTTGTTCCTGGCAGAAGGGACCATGTCATTTTCTTTCCTTGCACTTTTGTCACGTATTTTTCTAAATACAATTTCTTAAAAAAAAATTCTCACAACAACAATCATAAAAATGAATCTTTCTGCCTACTAAATTAATAACTGCCATTTTATGGAGCACTTACCATGTTCTAGACACTATGTAAGATGAAGCATTTTAAGAAGACTTTGAAGAGGGCCAGGAGACTAGACCTCCAGAGAGAAAAAATTTAGTCATCTGAGATATAATTGATATCTGACAAAGGACTCACTTTAGCAGTGCCACAGATGTGGACTCCATTATTTTCTGGAAGGTCTGAGGATGAAAGTTATAATATTAAAGAATGTGACTTTGCTGGCACCTGACTATTTTCCTTTAAGGGATGTTTATCTTACTCTATAGTGTCACTTATCTTTTATATTTGTTTTGTAACCATGAGTCAAGATATTTTTATTATAATGTCCAAGTCTTTAGTTAGGTTCCCTAGAAGCACAGCCTGATACGGGTATCTGGTGCATGTATCTTATTGTGGAGAGCTCTAAGGATGTGGGCGTGTGTATGGGGTTTGGTGTAGGGTTGGGGGCTGTGTCCAGGTAGAGGGAGCTGAGCAAGGATGTGATCTCAGCTGGAGACTAACCTCAATCTGCTGGCACAGGGAGCTCTGAGGCATGAGTAACACCACAAAGATGGTTCTACCTTAAGTCACTCAGTCATTGGCCAGGACTCCCCTGGGACAGAGATATGGCATCATCTTTTCAGTAAGGAGGGCTTCTTTGATCCAAGAACAATTCTGTGGAGAATAGAGTATCTGTGTGCTGTCTGCAACTGTTATAGGCTTAACTGAGTCCCCCCTAAAAACCATATGTTGAAGCCCTATCCCCCAGTACTTCAGAATGTGACTGTATTTGAAGACATGGCTTTTAAAGAGGTGATTAAATTAAAATGAGGCTGATAGGGTAGGCTCTAAGCCAATCTGACTGTGTCCTCATAAGAATAGAAGATTAGGTTTTTCAATGATCGCCATTCTAACTGGCATGAGACGGTATCTCATTGTGGTTTTGATTTGCATTTCTCTAGTGACCAGTGATGATGAACTTTTTTTCATGTTTGTTGGTCGTGTAAATGTCTTCTTTTGAGAAGTGTCTGTTCATATCTTTCGCCCACTTTTTGATAGAGTTGCTGGAGAGGATGTGGAGAAATAGGAATGCTTTTACACTGTTGTTGGAAGTGTAAATTAGTCCAACCATTGTGGAAGACAGTGTGGTGATTCCTCAAGGATCTAGAACCAGAAATACCATTTGACCCAGCAATCCCATTACTGGGTATGTACCCAAAGGATTATAAATCATTCTACTATAAAGACACATGCACATGTATGTTTATTGCAGCACTGTTCACAATAGCAAAGACTTGGAAACAAGCCAAATGCCCAAAAATGATAGACTGGATAAAGAAAATGTGGCACATATACATCATGGAATACTATATAGCCATAAAGAAGGATGAGTTCATGTCCTTTGCAGGGAAATGGATGAAGCTAGAAACCATCATTCTCAGCCAACTAACACAAGAACAGAAAACCAAAAACCACACGTTCTCACTCGTAAGTGGGAGCTGAACAATGAGAACACATAGACACAGGGAGGGGAACATCACACGCCAGGACCTGTTGGGAGTGGGGGCTAGGGGAGGGATAGCATTAGGAGAAATACCTAATGTAGATGAGTTGATGGGTGCAGCAAACCACTGTGACACGTGTATACCCACGTAACAAACCTGCATGTTCTGCAGATGTATCCCAGAACTTAAGGTATACAAAAAAAAAAAGAGGAGATTAGGACACAGGGACACCAGGGTATGAATGCACAGAGGATGACCTTGTGAAGAAGCAGCAAGAGGGAAGCCAAGGAGAAGGGCCTCAGAGGAATCCAACCCTGCTGGCCCCTTAATCTCCAACCTCCAGAACTCTGGGAAATAAATTTCTATTGTTTAAATCACCCAATTTGTGGTATCGTCTCATGGCAGCTCTAGCTGACTTAATACAGCAGCCAACACGCACAGCAGCTAGCAGACGAGGGTGTGCCAATTATACTTTGGAGTGTGTCTGGTAAGGGAATTTGGGTGGGACATTGATAGTAGCCACTACACCCACTTACAAATAAGAACACTGTGACCCAGATAAGTGAAGTAGCCTACCTGAGGTCACACAGCCAATAAGCAACGGAGGCAGAATTTGATTGCCATCTGACCCTACAGCTGGTTCTCCTAGCCCCGAGTTTGTATCATCGCTTCTGGTGGAAGGCAGTTTTTCTCAGAAGCAGCAGATGTCACCAGTTAACTTTGACTTCAATTTCTTTTTGTTTTGTTTCATCTAAATTGTGCTTATCTTATACAAAATGGAGCTTCTGGGGGAAGTCGAGGCAGCTCAGCACAATGCCTGTGTCTGTGTGTCTTCTAAAAGTATTGACTTTTACCTTATGTCAAAAGTAAAAAAAAAAAAAAAAGTCCTTATGGTTTTAGGGACATTGTAGTAGCATATTAATCATAGGTTTCCTATACATATGAGAAAATAATAGTTTTATTTTTAATGTTTTTATTAAAAAATGAATTTGAGCCGTTTTTCACACCCATGAATGTCATTTTTGGGAAAATAAGAAATGCTTTGATAGCTTCCATGTCAATATAAATAATAACTGTAATCATTCTAAGCACTGCCACTCCCAATTTGTAATGAATGAGCATGGTCTTCGTAGAGGTCACATTGAGATATAAGAATAAATCAGTTTGTTCTTCTTATAGCCTTATAATAGCCTTTGTTCAGTATTTTCTGGCTTGGTGTAATAAAGCCATTACCCTTTTCAGAAAACTAGAAAAGGAAGGAAAAATAGAGATGGACATCTTTTGGTAGCTGCCTTCTGCAGAGGGCTCCCACCACCCACCCTTTGTCTGCCCCATGACAGCCAGCTCCGCAAACATTAATGCGGAACTATGATTAGATATGCAGAGAGGGGCAGGGTGTCTGGGGCAGACTCTAGGGCACCTGGAGAAAGCCCCAGCCTAACAGCGTGAGCTGTCACACTCTGCGTCATCTTGACTGAGTTCTGGGACTTGACTGAGTGGGCCTGAGGGATGTAGCTGGAAGTTTTAGTATGATGATGACATTTTTTGCAATTCAAAGGTATGACTACATCTGAGATACAAGTTCAAAGTATGTGAAAAAGAGGAAAGGGGTGGGGGTTCTTAGGAAAAACATCTGTATCTCCTTCCTCTCCTCAGCTTCCCCTCTCCATCCTACTCTCCCAAAAGATTAGTAAATTATTTGTATATGATACTATGTGGCAATTTGAAAGTCCTTATTGCGTAGAGATTTATGTACTCATTTATTCAGCAAGAAGTTTTGGGTGTCTGCTTTGAATCATCTGTTGGGGATACCATGGTGAGCAGGATGGGCATGGCCTCTGCCCTCCTGGAGCTTACCATCTACCTGGAATATTGGAAGGGATTTTTATTTCAGCAGACATAAAGTGCCAGTCATTGTGCTGAATTAGTGGTTCTCAAACTTAAGGGTGCATCAGGATCACCTGGAGAACTTGTCAAACCACACATTGCTGGACCTTCATCCCACTTTCTGATTCAGTAGGTTGGAGATATAGGCAAATTTGGAAATTTCCATTTCTAATAAGAGCCCAGGTGATGTTCTTTTTGCTATTCTGGGGACCACCCTTTAAGAACCATTCTGACAAGCCTGTCACATGGATTTCTCAAGGCATTCTAATGGTTAAAACCACTTGGGATGGTTGTGGGCCCACAGGCTGAGATCTTCTAAATGTCTAAAAGGCATTAAGTTCCTTTAGAGGAAACTTGGTTTTCTCTTCAGGCAAAGTTCCTGTTTTATGAAAACACTCTTTTTAAAAAAATTGTTAATGTATATCTGGATCATTTTAGAAGTTTAAAGAGCTAATGCAGTAGATGAAGTGACAGGGAGTTTGTCATTTAACAGTTGCATCTGGATGTCATTTTCTCCTCGAAGGTTCTATAAGATAGAGCAATAGTTCTCAAAGTGGATTTCCAGATGAGTGGCATAGTTGGAAATGCAGAATCTCAGGCCCCATTCCAGACCTACTCAATAGAAACACTGGGTGTGGGAGCAGGAGTTTGTTTTAACAAGCCTTCCAACTGATTCTGAGGCACACTCAAGTTTGGCACACCTGAGATAGATGGTAGTGAGAACTAGGCTCAGGCTGAATCTGATTCTCCCAGCTCCCTTAAGACAATTTACTAGGATGACTAAGCTTCAGTTTTTCTATCTCGTAAGTCGAAAGTCTATCCCTTGTTGTCTAATATCTTTCAGAGCTACAAGAAAGATCATTGTGACCTTTATGAAATGGTTTTACTAGCAAAGATGAAAATTCCTAACTAACCATAAATAGACTTATTCAGTGGAAGAAAGGGGATTCAGATGCAGCAGTGTGACCTTTGGTTGGTCATTAGCTTGTCTGAACCTTACTTTTCCTATCTGAAAAGTAGGCAGAAAAATGTTATTCTAGTCTACATTGAAGAGTTGTTGCAAAGATCAAGTGGTATCTTTGTGCTATCAAATGGTGTCAAATTTTTGTGGTATCAAATGTATATCAATGTGCTTTTTAAACTGTAAAATGCACACAAATATAAAGATTATAACTTTGAGCTGCCAACCCTTAGCTTTGTTCTTTTCTATCAACAAAATGGGAATAGTTCAATTATTTATACCTCCATGGAGATGTTAAGTAATTTAGACAACTAATAGCACAGCAATTTGAGCTCTTCTAAGGTAAAGTTTTTCTTTTGTTTACATTTCGTCTTTAACTTACAAAGGTTGAAATATGTAGAGATAGTATAAAATCTCTTCTATTTTATTATAGTGTATACTCTTATTTGAACTAGTCACATTCTAGAGCAGTGATTCTGAGAGTGCAGCCTCCAGACCAGCAGCATCAGCATCACCTGGGAACTTGGGAGTAATGCAGATTCTCAGGTACCACACCAGACCTACTGAATCAGCAAGACTTGGGGTGGGACCCAGAGATCCATTTTAACAAGCCCGCAGGTGATCCTGATGCTCACACAAGTCTTAGAGAAAGGCATTTATTTGGGTCTTAATTGAAGGATCTGATAAAGGCTGTCATTTTCCTGGAACAGGGTAATGTCTTCGTTTTTCCAGCATGGATTTGAAACATCTGTGTCCAAACTCGTGCAGCCATTATTGGATTCCTTCATGAACACGTTCTGTTACTGCTTACCCGGCATACAGAAGGTCTGGAATGCCACTCCAGTATACCCATTATGAGGCTGACTTCAGGGTACAAGGAAATTAAAGCTATTTATCAGACTCTTTTCCCCTTAGTGACAGGAGAAAGGAACCTTAGCCTAATAAGGTTTCAAATTGGGTCTATGTATGAAAAACATGAGGCTTGACAAACACAGTTCGAACAGACTTACATTTCTTTTGACTTTTCCCTTTGAAAATGAAAATGAGTCCTTTCGTGGGCAGCACCAAGTTAGTGGAGCTTACTTAAGAAATACTGGAGACAGATTCATCCCAGTTTGTTTCACAACTTAGGTGGCAGAGTGGCACTTTTCCCTGGCCACTTCTTTCCCTCTTCCGCTTCTAGGAGGAAATCCTAGGTAGGAGAGGGAAAGGGACTAAGGCTGTCTGGACATAGTGAGCTACGTTTTGGGAAGAGGAACTTAGTATTTTAACAAAAGAAAAATTTGTCTGTGTTGTAGAGATATGACTTGGTTTGCTGCCTATGTTTGTAAATAAAGTTTTATTGGGACATAGCCACACTCATTCATTTATGTATTGTCTGTTTTCACACTACAAAGGCAGAGTTGGGTAGTTGTGTGACAGAGACCATGTAATCTGCAAAGCCTAAAACTTTTTACTATGTAGCCCTTTACAGAATATGTTTGTCAAACCCCCTTGCAGAGGTTTCTCCTGAGCTGCTTAAAGGAAACCTAGACGGAACCAGTGGACAGGAAGGACAGTGGGAGGTGAACAGTGTGGTGAATTGCCTAAGGATTCCTGTGGAGTCCAGCAGAAAGGAAACCAGAGAGAGTCTAGATTCCATATTGCCCATTTCAGTTGGGTTCAGTATGAATTTTGAGAAGTTTTTCTATTTAAAATAAATATTTTAAACTTGGGTATATATTTGCAATTGTCTACTACAGTCATAGACTGCATAACAATCTTTTGGTCAATGACAGACTGCATGTACAATGGTGGTCCCATTAATGAAGCTGAAAAATTCCCAAGACCTAGTGCTATCATAGCCATCATAACATTGCAGAACAACGTAGCCACTCAGATATTTGTGGAGATGCAGGGTAAATAAACCTACTACACTGCCAGTCATATAAAAGTGTAATGCATATAATTATGTACAGTATAGTGATAACAAATGACTGTTACTACTTTATGTATTTACTATACTTTTTTTTTTTTTTTTTTTTCGAGGTGTGTTCTCACTCTGTCACCCAGTCTGGAGTGCAGTGGCACGATCTCGGCTCACTGCAACCTCCACCTTCCAGGCTCAAGTAATCCTCCCACTTCAGCCTCCCAGTTAGCCGGGACCAGAAGTGTGCACCACCACACCCAGCTAATTTTTTGTATTTTTGGTAAAGATTGGGTTTCTCCATGTTGCCCAGGCTGTTCTTGAACTCCTGACCTCTGGTGATCTGCCCGCCTCGGCCAGCCAAAGTGCTGGGATTATAGGAGTGAGCCACCATGCCTGGCTTACTATACTTTTTATCATAATTTTAAAGTGTACTCCTTCTACTTATTAAAAAAAAATTAACTGTAAAACAGCCTTGGGCAGGTCCTTCGGGAGGTATTTCAGAAGAAGGCACTGTTATCACAGTAGATGGAGGCTCCATATGTGTTACTGCCCCTAGAGACCTTCTAGTGGAACAAGATGTGGAGGTGGAAGACAGTGGTATCAGTGATCCTGACGCTGTGTAGCAGTAGGCTAATGTGTGTGTTTGTGTCTTCATTTTTAACAAAATAGTTGAAAAAGGAAAAGAAAGAAAAAATGCTTATTGACTATATCCTAGTTAGGAGAGAAGTAAAAAAAAAGAAAATATTTTCGTACAGCTGTACAATGTGTTTGTGTTTTAAGCTAAGTGTTATTATGATAGAATCAAGAAGTTTAAAAAACTTAGAGTAAGCTGTTTAATTTATTATTGAAGAAAGGAAAACGTTTTTTATAAATGTAGTGTAGCCTAAGTGTCCAGTGTTTATAAAGTCTATAGTAGTGTACAGTAATGTTCTAGGCCTTCACATGCACTCAGCACTCACTCACTGACTCACCCAGGGCAACTTCCAGTCCTGCATGCCCCTTCATGATAACTGCCCTGTACAGATGTGCCATTTAAAAAGTCTTTTACATTTTTACTGTACATTTTTAATGTTAAGATACACAAATACTTACCACTGTGTTACAATTGTCTACAGTGTTCGGTGTAGTAACATGCTGTCCAGGGCTGTAGCCTAAGAGCAATAGGCCATACCACATAAACACGGATGTGGAGTAGGTTATACTGTCTAGGTTTGTAATAAGTACACTCTTTGATGTTCATGCAATGATAATATCACCGAATGACATATTCCTCAGAACATATCCTCATTGTTAAGTGATGCATGACTGTTATTTCTTCCTGGTGTTGAATATTACAGGCAAAACTACTGAGTGTTTGCCTTATTATTTCCAAGAGTAACTAACATTTGTTTGATACATGCTTTGCACCCATTGTACTATGGAATGTTTCCAACAATTCCATGAGACCAATATTATCATCTTTATTTTATAGATGAGAAAACTGAAGTGCAGAAAGCTTAAATAACACAGTGTTACAGAGCTATTGCTAGAGGCTTAATTTAAATGCAGATTTTGTTTTTATGCCAAAGCCAGCATTCTAAAGGAGTATTTCTGGATGTTGGTCTCTCTAGCTAGGTTGGGGTGTTTTTCAAACTGCAGGTTGAGAGGTCAGTTTAGTGAGTTGCAACCAGCATAAAAAAATGATTGAACAGAATGAAAAACACCAGAGTGTATCACATGTAGTTTGGGTAAGTAGGTCTTGATATATGAAACTTTTGTTTCAACTATAAAGATATTTACATACATACATATATAAGCACATTTCTGTTCACTGGGCAACCAATGTAAATGATATTCTTACCGTGTCATAGTTTGAAAGCCAAGGGAGTGGACAAGGAGGAATGAAGATAAAGGAAAAATAGGAGAGCAAGAGGGAAAAATATGAATGAGTGAGAGAATGAATAACTGTCAAAGGGACAAAGAGACTCAAGGAGAGGGAGAGGAAGTAGAAGAGAGTGTGGAAAGAGAGAGAATGGACAGCTCAGAGAAAGACACAGAGATTCAGAGAGAGTTGAGGGTGGGCAAGAGAAGGAAGACATCATATGGTTCTGTCTTTCATTCCACTCAGCAAGCACATGCCCCTACTTGATGGCAGAACAGGAGATCTCTCAGGGGATTTTAGTTTTCATAGACTTCTCATGCTATGATCGTCTTGTCATTCTCAGTGTAAGTAAAATGAAGATTGTTATTAAACATGGCTTCTAGTCATTATAGCAAAAAGATAACTGCGCGTTTATGTTTATCACAACACAATTCACAATTGCAAGGATATGGAACCAACATAACTGCCCGTCACTGACAAGTGGATAAAGAAAATGTGGCATATGTACACCGTGGAATACTACTCAGCCATTAAAAAAGGAATGAAATACTGTCTTTTACAGCAACTTGGATGGAGCTGGAGGCCATTATTCTAAGTGAAGTAACTCAGGAATGGAAAACCGAATACCATATGTTCTCACTTATAAGTGGGAGCTAAGCTATGGGTACACAGAGGCATGCAGAGTGGTATAATGGACTTTGGAGACTCAGAGGGGAGGAGGGTGGGAGGGAGGTAAGGGATAAAAAACTGCATATTGGGTACAGTGTATACTACTCGGGTGAGGGTGCACTAAAATCTCAGACCTTACCACTGCAAAAGTCACCCATGTAACCAAAAACCACTTGTACGCAAAAGGTATTGACGTTCTATATGCATCTACATACGTGTATAGGTATGTTATATATATGTGTGTACATACAGACACGTGCAGGTGTCTTCTTGATATAATGACTAGAAGCCACATGTAATAAAATAGTATATATTATTTCAATCTAAATAAAAAAATAAAAACTATGGCTTCTCCATAACAGTATTCTATCTCATCTGATGCTCAGCTGAAAATCAGTGATCTGAACTGATCTGAAAAAAAAAAAAAAGACAAAAACGCTGTGTTGAAATTGCTGAGAGACGGTATGAGATCCCTAGTACACTGCTTTCTAAGGAACTGGCAAAGGTAGTTTTGAATATATGTAATTTTTGTCTTTTGAGCTGGCTAATTTTATTCTACTGTACATCAACCTTTTATGTTTTAGTGCAAAAACATAGATAACAAACACATTTTAACATCTTCTATTTCTAGGGAATTCTAAATCCATTAAGTATTTTACTTTGAAAGGATTCTGAACTCATTTAATGAAAAGCCCATTTTTACAGACATGGAAATTGAGTGAACATTTGTATGAAACTTCCCTGCATACCGATGCTTTCATGAGAATTCTATTACTAAATCTCAGTAGCCACTCTACTAGATTACACTTATGTCAATTTTATCACAGAAATTGGAGATCTGTGAGTTTAAGTCTCTTGGACAAATTTTCATCTAAAAGGTGGAAGAGCTAGATTCCGGCCTTGATTTTCTGACCCCAAATTTCATATTTTTCCCACTAGACAGGAAATAGCAACAATAGATTGAAAAATAATGTGTTATAATTTAGAATACAAATTTTATTTTTAAGTCTGAGTATAGTGCAAAGTCTAAAATGTCTACTGTTTTGTTGCAGTTGAGTATTATAATTTTCTCCTCCCCCGACCCAAGGGTAGTTCTTTGGGTAGTTCTTTATTTCTAGGCCCCCATTAGTAAATAAGAGTTTATATTGTTATGCTTTATTGTGATCCATTCATGGCCTTTCTTCACTGAAGATTGTTAGAAACACCGACTTTATTCTAGTTACTAACAATGTTGCATCAGGTAACTTGGGTAGATGCTTATTGTCATCAGCTTAAGTGGGTATTCTTTTTTAAAATAAGTGCTGAATGTAAGGTTGAGTAAATAGGACCCACCAGAGTGAACTCCATCTCAAAAGCCATCATTACCTATTAGAAAAGAATTGTGTTTTTCCCAGCTTGCCAGAATGCTGCTGCTGTATATCCTAGTCATCTTGTTTGGTCTTAGCAGTAACATTAAAAAAAAAAAAAAAGAAATATCTAGGAAAAATGCTGCGGTAGTTTTGCTCCAACTACCTACGCTAAAAACTTTATGTGTGTTGTGTAACAGGACCCTTCAGCCAGGACATCTTGTCCTACCTTTGCTCCTTAATTTCCTCATTTTTAATAAGGATTCATGCCTCCAAATGTCAAGATGTTAAAGCGTATTATTTATTCTTGTTTCATGATTTTTTTCTTACCTTCAAAAGGTAGTTGCTAATGGAAATATTCCTCCTTTTCTCCACTGGTTTTATTTTGCTGAGTGTTTATTACATTCAACCAAATACTTTCAGGAAGCTGAGATTCAGCTCTACATTCCATGGAAGCTTTGTTAGTGCAAGCAAAATATACATTCCTGTGAAAAGATAGGGTATTCTTACCTCATTATAATTTTAATAACTGGTAGTATCTGACTGTTGTTTGTTCGTTATTTCAGAGATCCCAGAAGACCCACTTGTGGCTGAAGAATACTATGCTGATGCATTTGATTCCTATTGTGAAGAGAGTGATGAGGAGGAAGAAGAAATAGTGTTAGCAGGACCAGAGAAAGAAATCAAGAATGAGGGATCCCAGCCTACTTACAGAACAAACCAACAGGTATATGATACTCCCCATCGGAAGCCATGGAACTGTTCAAGGTACTGACTGGACTCTCCCAGAGAGGAAAGGAAGTCTTCTAAGGTGAAGTTGGGGACACGGCGGCCAGGGTTATTATAATAGCTACTTGTGATAGGTCTGGCTTCTCAAGGTCCAGAGGCAGGCAGGGCCCTATAGAATTTGGAGAATCTTATCTGAACCATGTTGATAAGGGAAGAGCTGGAGTACACTGTACTTATTTGGGTGGTTGGGGGATGGCACACACCACATTGCACACTGAGGAGGGATTCATATACAGCTATTGAATTAAAAAATGCAAGTGTCTCTTTAGCAGAGAGAATGGGATTTTTTATATACTTTTCTGTCTGGTAATCATATTTTGGGGTCATGTTCACAAATTAAATGCAAATACAAATTTGTAAAGACTGACTTAGTTTTGGGGATCAGACGTAAAGATCCTGGGCTTAGGGGCTAATCTTCATAGCTACTTTTAGCCTCTGAGGACACATTCTTGCTTAAGTGGTGAGGTCTCTCTGAGTATATGCCCTATGCGCTTGTAGTAGATCTCTTTGACTGTAGTAAGATTAAGCTTTATATGAGCTATAGGCCAAGAAACACCCTGACATGTGCTTTCTATGTTGGATGTCTGCAAGAGAAAAAAAGCAAGAGGCATATGAAGATAAACGGGAGAGCTTCAGGCAATGTATACATCCATACCTCATTTTCTTGTTACCTTCCAATCCTAAACTTCTATGAGTTACAAAAGCTTTTGTTAACTGAGAACCATGCAGTTACTAAAATAAAAGTCTACCAAAGGACACCTAACTGAGCGAAAACTCAGCTAGAGGAGATGATTTCTGGAGTGAAGATGGTTCACTCCAAAAATCCATTCAACCATTTTTAATAAAGATCATGCAATATATCCTAATATTCAATCCATTCAGCCTCTTAAATCCATTCAACCATTTTAATAAAGATTATGCATCGTAATATTCAATAAATAAAAGCAGTAAGAAGTGCTCTCGAATTTGATATTAGGAGAGAGAGGCAAGGAGAAGGGAACTAGTAGGGTACAGGTATGGGGCCAAGCAGAAAAAGGGATGAGATAAAGAGGAGGAACAGATAAAGAGAAAGGATTAGAGAGAGGTAATTTAGGAGACAAATAAGGGAGAAACAAATACATTTTGAGAAAAATACAGCTAAAGGGGGGATTCAGAATGCCAAAATAAAAACTTTGCTTATACGATTTCCCCATTTTTTTCCAACGGAATCTGGAAAACAGCAGCACCTCCTACCACAAATCAAAAACATAATTTCTACTACCTTCTGAGCCACTGTCATGAACAACTGTAACGGATATTATTGCAACGTAACAAAGCCTTCATTCTGCGCCTATGGTTGCAAAACACACGATAGGCAAAATACATCCAGTGCCCAATTTTTGGTCAAAGCATCAAGTGGTAAAATTTTAGCTACTAATATTATCACTTAGAAATGTTTTTTAAGAAAATATAACAGATTCAGAACCACGTGAATAAAATACTATATGGCAAACAGCTCCTAGGTCAGAAATACAATTTTGCCAGTCTCAGAATATCCATCTTTGGCAGTTAGAATATAAGGTTGGAAATCAGATTGCTTGCATCTGAATCTATCCTTTATAACTTGTGATTTGCATGACCTTGTTCAAATTACTAGACTTCTCTGTGCCTCAGTTTTCTAATCTGTAAAGTGAAAAAAAAATGTTTTCTACCTCATAGAGTGGTTCTGAGGATTAAATGAAGTAATCAATATAAAGTACTTAGAATAATGCTCAGAACTTAATAAAATACTTAATGAAATATTAGCTATTATTATTGTGAAGTTACCTAGTCACGGTATCTAGTACCTCTTTATGATACTGCCAAAACTCCTTAATGTTAAAGTGAGATTTTCTAACTTGCTTTTATTTTTATTTATTTATTTATTATTATTATACTTTAAGTTCTAGGGTACATGTGCATAACGTGCAGGTTTGTTACATATGTATACTTGTGCCATGTTGGTGTGCTGCACCCAACTCGTCAGCACCCATCAACTCGTCATTTACATCAGGTATAACTCCCAGTGCAATCCCTCTCCCCTCCCCCCTCCCCATGATAGGCCCCGGTGTGTGATGTTCCCCTTCCCGAGNTAGACCAATGGAACAGAACAGAGTCCTCAGAAATAATACCACACATCTACAGCCATCTGATCTTTGACAAACCTGAGAGAAACAAGAAATGGGGAAAGGATTCCCTATTTAATAAATGGTGCTGGGAAAATTGGCTAGCCATAAGTAGAAAGCTGAAACTGGATCCTTTCCTTACTCTTTATATGAAAATTAATTCTAACTTGCTTTTAAATATTTTTTTAAAATTCTTTCTTATTAGTCTTAAGGCAGATGATAAATATAAGGGCAGCAGTTTTGTTTTCTGGGTTGTGTATGTATCACATGTTACATGACAGATTATGATTGATTTTAAGTAATCTATTGGGACACAATGCTAAGGCCTCTGACATGGTTTGGCTGTGTTCCCACCCAAATCTCACCTTGAATTGTAGCTCCCATAATTCCCATGTGTTGTGGGAGGGACATAGTGGGAGATAATTGAATCATGGGGTAGTTTCCCCTATACTGTTCTCATGGTGGTGAATAAGTCTCACGAGATCTGATGATTTTATAAGGGGTTTCCTCTTTTGTTTCACTCTTATTCTCTCTTGTCTGCTGCCAGTTAAGACATGGCTTTCACCTTCCACCGTGATTGTGAGGCCTTTCCAGCCATGTGGAACTGTGAGTCCATTAAACCTCTTTTTCTTTATAAATTACCCAGGCTCAGGTATGTCATTATTAGCAGTGTGAGAACAGACTAAATACAGTCTCTCACATACATGATGGTATTTTGACTGACAAACGCTGTTGGGTAGTTATCTTATTCCTATTTTCTAATTGAGGAAACGGAGTTTCTGAGAGAGATGTAGCCTTCCTGTGGTCACGTAGCTTGGCAAGGATCAGACCCATGCCTCAGGCCCACATCAGTCACATTCTCAAGTCAATGTTTTTGCTACTATAGAATATTTATTGACCTAGAATGGACTTGGCATAAGGGAAACAGAAGTGTTGCCAAGTCCATTCTAGGTCAATATATATTCTACAGTAGCAAAAACAATACACAATAATGTGTATAGAGTAGCAAAAAATAATTTGTATAGAGTAGCAAAAACATTTACACGATAGAGTAATTTGTATTAGAGGCAGGTAATTACAACCCCATTTATTTTCTTCCAGTAATTCAATATAGTTTCTCCTTCCCCAAAGGTGATGAGTATGGACTCTTCCCTTTCAGGTTGTTTTCATTAGCAACATACAAATTACACTACAGAACTCAGTCATGGTCAACTTTGTGAATTGAGAGAGACCTACTGCCATCTCTCAGATTGGCCTCTTCTCCCCTTTCTCTGGTCTTGCCCTGGACCTCTGAGTGTGCCAGGGTCTGCTTAGGTGGTTATCACACCAATGCCTTCTATGTGTGTCAGCAGATCAAAGTTGATTCCCCTTCCTTTAGATGGAGCCAAAGTCACATAGTTATTTTGATGAAAGAAGTGCTTTCAAAAAGAAACACAGCCATGGACTTCATTGAGATTGATTGCTGAGTTCTTTGTGCCACCCATAGCGATCTTTTCAGCAGCAGTGTCTCCAAAGCAGTTTTATTAAGCACCTAATTGCTGCTGATTGCCAGCTGTTTCTCTGCTGTGATAAGCACAGCATCAATAAAACCTCTTTCACAAGCCATTATCATATTGTTGATGGCGCCTCTGCCAAGTCTGTGGTCACTGAATTGGAACCAGCATCTTAGATCTCAGGAGAATTGAGTTTATAGCTGTCATCATAACAGGGTTCCCCGCAATATTTGTGCGACCTGTCACTAAAAAGTGTTTTATGCGCTCTAGTGGACATGGCTTAGGGCTGCAGGCTGACAAGTGTTTTCACAGACTCTTCTGTCTTTCCCTTGCTGGCTTGACTATCATTTTTCTCTCCAAGACTAATAAATGGCTCAGATGCATCCAGTAATACACATACTATGTGGACAATAATGACTTGACACAAAACGTCCTCAGAAGGGCTTTGTTTAATGAATGTGGCTCTCACTGAGACTTGTTTTAAGAAGGCTCTTCAGGACTATAGTGTTTGTTCTTCCTAAGATGAAAGGTGGTGGACGTCCACTATTCCAGTTGATTCTGAAGTTCTCAATGCTTTTTCCCCAAATCATTAAGAGGTTTTGAAATTCTCACTGCACAGTGAAGCATTAGGAAAAAGAATTGATTTTCTGCTTGGAACGTTGTCCCAGGGGCAGAGAACTGGATATGCGATAGGCAAGGGCTGAGATTCTGCTGAGGACCCTTGGATCTGATTGTCATGATGGTAGGTGCCTCCAAGAGTTTCTGCTGTTAGTCGAGTCATTAATCAGATCATAGTAATGATAACAGTAACAGCTAGTATTTCCAGAACCTTCATTCTATGCTCAGTACTTTGCATGCTGTGTCAGTTCAGGTTCTCCAGGAAGCAGGTGATGAGACAGAATTAGAAATAAAAAGGAAATTCCTATCAAGTAGGTGGGAGGAGTCTTAAACCATACTGATATATTTGAGGGGAAGGAAGGAAGGAAGGAAGGTAGGTTGGCTGGATGAGAACCTCAGGCTGCAGCGCAATTCCTATAAAGCCTTGGCAGGCAGGCTGGCAGGCAGGAAGGAAGGTAAGGAAGGAGGGAGGGAGGGAGAGAGAGAGGGAGCAATTGGATAAGAGCCTCGGGCTGCACTGCAATTCTGAAAAAGACTTGGCCCGGCCAAGAGGGAGCGCAAGGTCTGTTGCTGGAGTCCAGCACTGGGAAAGAATGGCCTGGCCCTAACTTCCCCATAGTGCTTACATTGCCTGGGAGGTGCCTGGGAAGAGCAGGACCTCAGCCTGGACCCTGCATTGGATTCTGAAGGTGTTGTAGCCGAGGGCTGTTAGATCACTAGGCTCCTTGCAGCAGGGTCTCTCTTGAAGGGACTTTAAGTGGCATATCTCATGGCTGTCACAGGTGTATTATTTCATTTAATTCTTGCAACAACTCTGATGTGTATATTCTAGATGAACTGCATCAAACTAGAATTTAATTGGCTGGAATTCAAATAAGGGAGAAGGCAGAGGTAAAGGAGAAGGTGAAGGTGGGAGAGAGGAAGGGATCGTTAGTTAGGGATTTCATATGACTCTGCTGAATGCTCCAGAGTGAAAATGAGCTGAGAGATGTGAGCCCTGTCCCTCTCCTGCATCTCAGTTCCCGTGTCTCTCAGACTGTAAAAGCCTCCTGTTGCTTTGGATTGTTGTTGTAGACTTCCAGTATTTAAGATACAATTTTTCACACAATCTAGTCCCTAAGTGCAAATCAGCTGTTTCATTTGCTCAGAAAAGAAATAGCAGTGGAGGCTATTTCAAGTGCTGACTTTAAAACCTAGGTCCCTTGAAAGATAAGACTGTTTGTGACATCCTAACTTCACACAAGAAGAAACTGAGGCATAAGGAAATGAAGTTACATCTGCAAGCCCACACAGCTAGTAAGTAGCAGAACTGGACTATATGACTTTATTTTTAGCCTCTGCTCTATACAGTCTTTCCTCTGCACAACAGTTACAATCCCTTCTCCTCCACTGATGATAGAGTAAATGCATTAGGTGCAAGGGAATAGCTGCAGGGCCATTGCATTATCTGGTACTCTGGCAAGACCTTTTTACTAAACAGAATGACTGTGCTATGTACAAGGCAAAATTTAAACCATTTCCAGGAAGAGTGCTGAGTTATGAAAAGTAAAACAAAAAAGACCCAACATCTCTCATCTGTTACGGGATACAGATTTACCTCCTCCTACTATGTCCTTTTCTTTTTTCTTTTTTCTTTTTTTTTTTTCTGAGATGGAATATCACTCTGTCGCCCAGGCTAGAGTGCAGTGGGGCGATCTCGGCTCACTGCAAACTCCACCTCCTGGGTTCACGCCATTCTCCTGCCTCAGCCTCCCAAGTAGCTGGGACTACAGGCGCCCGCCACCACACCCGGCTAATTTTTTTTATTTTCGGTAGAGATGGGGTTTCACCGTGTTAGCCAGGATGGTCTCGATCTCCTGACCTCGTGATCTACCTGCCTCGGCCTCCCAAAGTGCTGGGATTACAGGCGTGGGCCACCATGCCCGGCCTATGTCCTTTTCTTTTTTAAAAGAAGTTGCCAGAACTGTTGAGTCCCAATAGTGGGACTTATTTGCCTGTTATATTTACATGATCTGACCTAATTAATTTACCTTCACACTAGGGAAGAAATGCTTTTTGTCTTAAATCGACCTTAGAGGTCATCAGTTCTAAAAAGCAGACTCCCAGCTGTTTCAGATTGTCGATCGTTTTTCCACTAGCATTCTGCTGGCCTGTGTCCCAGGCTGTAAAGCAATCAGCCTTGCCAAAGTGTTAGTGGATACTCCCAGTTTGGTGTGTCATTCCTTCTAGGTGATGGGCCTTCTGTAGACTGTGTGTTGCTCAAAGGAGAGACTTTGAGGTGACAATTTCCATCCCTACCCCCATCCCAGCCTTCATTTCCATCATGATTCTTCCCCCTTCTCTCTCTCCCATTTCTTGTCCGGATCAAAGCACAGCTCATTGCTAGTCATATTGGGACCAGCCAAACCTTGCTGTGGGATACAGCACAGTGGCCTTTTTTTTTTTTTTTTTTCAATTGTATCACTTACTTCTCTTAACAATTTGATATACTGTTCTTTTTTCTTTCTTCTGACCTTTATTTTAGGTTCAGGGGGTACATGTGTGAGTTTGCGGGCTTTGTAGGAGACCTTAGACATTAAGTCTTTAAAAGTAGGTCCATTATAGGGTTTAGGATTGCACCTACATTTTTCACCCCAATACCAAAGCATGGAGAAAAAGGAGAAAGGCAATAGGGTGAATAAAGGGCAAAGCAAAACTGAGCAGGAATGCAAAGCATCTGAGTGTTCCCTTCAGTGTGAAGATGGTGAGGTCACCAGCCCCACGGTCTTCCTTGTTGGTGGCTGCTCAGAGGTCCACAGGTCAATGGGCAAATAAAGGGACAGTGACCTTCACTGTGAGATGCCCTGTGCTCTGCTGTGCTGCTCCTGGAACTTTGGGGTGAGAGTGGTGAGACACAGCTGATAAGACTAGTTGTAATGGACCCTGTAGTGCTTTTCTCTCCAACAATCTTCTCCCTCCACTACCCTACATTAACCCCTATTTTCCTAGCTATCATCAGAGCTGAGGTGCCCTGACCACATGGTACACAGAAAGCCTGCAAAAAATATGAAAACCATCTTAAACAGTGTTGACAAACAGAAAAATACAAGTCCCATCCAACCGTTTTGTGATCAGAAATTTAATTTTCTGAATATTTCATTCACCTAGACAGGAGAGTAAATACCATTTAATGGTGTCCAACCTGGGAGGAAAGGGTTGTGACACATGGGGGCCATTGTTGGGGGTGCATTGTTCCTACATAACCTGGTAATCTGGAGGCACAGGGGTCTATGTCATCCCTGGGAAAACACCAGTCATAATAAGAGAGAGCTGCCTTGCAGCATCCAGGTATTGTGCCAAGTCCTTTACATGCCTTATCCCATTCATACTCACAGCACTTAATGGAATTAACATCTCTCACCCATTTACAAATGAGAAGACTGTGAAACAGACAGAATAACTAATTTGACCTAAGTTACCCCATCCAGTGACAGAGCTGGGGTTTAAACCAGCAAATATTCATTGTACCAACATTAGGAATTTGGCGTAAGTATAGAACTTAATGTAGAAGTTGGTAAAGGAGAAGAAAAGGAGATGCTTGGGACCTAAGTGACAGCTCCAAAGTGTGTGAAAATGGACTATGAGCTGATGATTTAAAATCATATTTAAATCACAGGGCTACATTTTTCACTTACTCTGTGGGATTTAAATAAAAATAAAGCTAGAACTAGAGTTAAAAATAGAAATCTGCAATAAAGAACTGTGTATCACAATGACTATCTTTTGGACTGAAAAATTCTTTTGTCTTTTTGTGGCAATAAACCTCCGCTAAATTGCAGGACTTTCTTCTCTAGGCTATCGCATGTATAGAGTGGAAAGAGATTAAGTAGTTAATAAAGAGCAAGTGGAAGGATTGATTAGAGGTAGCTTTTCTTTCACTGTGGGGGAATTCTAGAAATGGATTGTTGCAGAGGGAGTACAGGCCTCACCAGTTCCTGGAAAATCCATTGCCCTGTTTTGGGTAGGTGTTATGTTGCCATTCTGTCAGCCCCACTTCCTTTTTTCGTCTCTTTATCCTTTACATTTCTAAGCCGTAATTCTAAATGTCTTAAGAGTTCTGTCATTGGATACCTAAGAATGTCTTTGAAACCCGAAAGCAACCCCACAGGCATTGACTTGCCGAGAACCTGGGCATTAATAAGAGACAGCTGCAGTTAGAAGGTTTTAATAATGCAGAGTAAACAAGGCATTAGCAGTGAAATGTGGACACATTGACAGTCACGTTTCAGCAATTCGGAATTCAGTGAAAGAGGCTTTTAGTCTTATGGGAGCTTTGGGGGCTTGTTGGCAGTTTGAGTTTTGCAGATGTGGCTCTGTGTTCCTATCACTGCACATCCTTTAAGGCAGAAGGCCACCATCAGTAGTGAGATGGGAGTTGTGATATCAGCTTCCTGATTTCAGGGAAGCCCTCACAAAGGTGCCATCAGCTCTGTTCTATGGCTTTATGCTAAACGGCATCTTCTGCCTTCCTATGAATTATGAATGCATATAAGCAAGGACTTGGCTTCTAATGAGATCAAGCTGAGATGTGAAAGGTACATCTGAGTGTGAAGAAGATGGATAAGGTCACCTTGGTGTTTTGGTTTCAGTAACTTAGTAATATTTTTCAGGGCTGTTCTGGACATCATTTGTGGGAGAGTAGATAATAGTTTAGAAATGTAACTTGCAGGAAAAAAAAAAGTAGGTGGGGCTGGGTACACTGGCTAACTCCTGTAATCCTAGCACTTTGGGAGGCTGAGGTGGGAGGATTGCTTGAGTTCAGGTGTTTGAGAGCAGCCTGGGCAACATAGTGAGACTTAATCTCTACAAAAAAAATTAAAAATAGCTGGGCATGGTGGCATGGTGGCACCAAGCTACTTGGGTGGCTGAGGCTGGAACATCACTTGAGCCCAAGAGGTCGAGGCTACAGTGAGCCATGATTAAGCCACTGTACTCCAGCCTGGGCAACAGATAAGACCCTGTCTTTAAAAAACACCTTTAAAAACACAACACAGGGCCAGGCGCTGTGGCTCAAGCCTGTAATCCCAGCACTTTGGGAGGCCGAGACGGGCGGATCACGAGGTCAGGAGATCAAGACCATCCTGGCGAACACAGTGAAACCCCGTCTCTACTAAAAAATACCAAAAAAAATCTAGCAGGGCGAGGTGGCAGGCGCCTGTAGTCCCAGCTACTTGGGAGGCTGAGGCAGGAGAATGGGGTAAACCTGGGAGGCGGAGCTTGCAGTGAGCTGAGATCCGGCCACTGCACTCCAGCCTGGGCGACAGAGCGAGACTCCGTCTCAAAAAAAAAAAGAAAACACACACACACACAACATAGATGAGTTACTTTCTGGGTCATTCATTTATGCATCACATATGTGAATGGTCTAAGCACTGGGTATACGGTAATGAACACAATAGACATAGTTCCACCTTCATGGGATCTCACTCAGCCTTACATATTTATGTAGTATTTATTGATTGACAGCTCCCAAATGTGTGCCTTCTATTCTTCAGTTCTGTTTTCACAGAACTCTAGACTCACATATCCAGTCTGAAATAAGCGTGTACAAAAGAACTCTAGATTCACATATCCAGCCTTGCCTGGGAGTAGGGTTAGGAGTCTCTAATGGACATCTTGAAATAAGCATGTACTAAAGTTAAGCCCCTCATATACTCTACCCTCAGTCCAAATTAGCTTCTCCTGAGCCAACCTTGACTGACATCCTTTCACTCACATTCATATCGAATCCATAAGCAAAACCTGTTGGCTTGACCTTTAAAGTATACTTGGAATTTGACCTCTACTTACTACCTGCATTCCTACTGCCAAAGCCATCATCACCTCCTTGTCATAGCTTCTAACTGGTCTCCTACGAACCCTCCCATCTCATTCAAAGCAAATAAAGGCTTTTCAGTACTTCATCATCATCACCTCACTAAACCCTCTCTTCCCTCAACACAAGAACTGCCCTCACTCACTCCCCCCTTGTGGCTTCTTTCCAGGTTCTGGAACACACCAAGCATGTCCCTGCCTTTGGAAGCCTTGAATTCTCTTCCTGCTAGATACACAAATGATTTGCTCCCTCCCTGTCTTCAAGTCTCTGTTTATATGTCATCTTATCAGGGAGGACTCTGACCACCTTGTATGAAATAGCATTCACGGGACTGAGAATCCCCTCTTTCCTCCCCTACTTTATTTTCTTCCATAGTCTTTATTGCCAACTGAGTTGCCACTATTTTCTTGCTTATTCATTTATGGCCTGTCTCACTCTACTAGAATGAAAGCCAGTAGAGCAGATATTCTATTTTTTTTTTTCACTGCTATATTCCCAGCACCTTGAACAGTGTTTATCATAGAACAAATACTTAGTAGATACTGTGGAATACATGAATGAATGGATGCAGTGTACAGTCTATTGGTATAGGTAGCCTATTAGCCAGGACACAAAGAAGTAAGAGTAACTAGAAAATGAAGAAGCTGAAGTGATAAAGGAATGGGCATTTGGTTAAGGGAAGACCTACTAGTAATGGAAGTCAAGGAGAGTTTCTAGAAGATGACTTTTCAGCCATGACCTAGAGGATGGAAAGGAGCCAGTCCTCAATGGGACAAAGGGGAATTGGGAGAAGAGTGCTTCACCAAGAGGGAACAGAGAGTGTGGGAGAGCTACAGGTCGTGAAAACACTGGGCACATTCCAGAAACTGCATAGTGAGCAAAAAGATCATATGAGGTTGGAAAAGTCAGACCAGTTACAGCTATGCATGAAGAACTTGTAAGGAGGGTGAATTTTACTTCAGTCAAAGGCCAGTGCAGTGAAGGGTAACATAAACACTCTTATGATGAGTCTGTGGTGATAGAAATCAGAACAGTGCCTGTGGAGAATGGGGATTGGCTGGAAGGAGGAAACTGTTGGGGATGACAGAAATATTCTTTACCTTGCTTCAGGTGTTGTATACACAAGTGTATACATTTTTGAAAACACAGAATTGTACCCTTAAGATCTTGCATTTAATCATGTGCAAATTTTGTCTCAATAAAAATAATGCATCGTTAATAATGACATCAAAAGAAGAAAAACTACAAAAAAACTACAACAGAGTTGCAATATTCATGTACATAGATGAGCTCTATAGGTCCTCAGCCTGCATTGTGGCTGCTTGTGGCCAGTGCATGGCCACAGCTTCAAGAAGGTGTGAGTATACTCAAATGAAGTCTTTCAGGAAAAAACCAAAAAACCAAAAAACATGGGTCCAGAGTGACTCTGGGTGAGGAGGGAAGAGGGTTTTGCATGATTTGGTGGGATTTACATCTCTGTGGGATGACTCTGAGAGGAGAGGTGACCAAGAGGTGAAAGAAATCAGCCCCTCTACGCCTTCGCGTCTGTTGACATAAGGTTGAGTGAGGACGTGCCTGAGGCCTGAGCAAGATGAAGCTGGCTGAGCACTTCTCCATAGCGGGGGCTGTGATAGAAGGTTATGCATACTTTACTCTGTACGTACATTTATAGGTCTACGCCTGCTTGGGATTGTTTGGCAGATGGAGGACATGGTGTCGGGGCTGGCAGCACAGCATGAAAGCATGCATGCATCCATTCTCACTCACTCAGAGCAGCTTTCAGCCACTGGAAACAGAAAACACTTCTGTAGCTCTGAACCTATCTATGCGTGTGTTGATATGTGCCACGCCTTCTCTAGATATGCCTTCGGGAGTCAGTATAGCCTACCAGCCAGGAGAGTGCTGAGGGTGCTAGATGTAGACAGATGGCTGAGTTTTCACACCTTCAAGGTGAAGGAGCCGTGAGCAAAAGAATAACCTTTTGGGAGACTCTCAAGATCATCTAAAGATAGATATGCCATCTCCAAGGGACTGCTGGTGCTCAAACTGAACTCTCATCCCAAGCTAAGTTCTTGTGGCAGCTAGGTAGCTTTCATTCATTCATTCATACAGTCACAATTCATTTGTTACCAAATAATATACATAATATTAAATACAGTTATCATTTTACAGATATCATTCCCTTAGTTATCCATTCAGCTCCAATGAGAACTGTGTAAATGGTTTTCACTTACCTAACTTTCAAACAGAACCCTCTGTCGTTGGTTTATCATCTCCAACTCTTTACGTTTCAAATTTACTCAATATTTTTCTTAACCAAATCATTTATTTATTGTTTTTAGTCAATGTAAATTTGTTTTTCCCTTTAACTCATTTAGCGAGAGCAAGTTCACTGCGGATAGTGGAGGAGGGAAGAATATGGCATCTTATCTCTTTAAGCCTTGCCTTCCTCTGGCTCCTTTCTCAGAATCTTTATCCACATAAAGGCTAACTGTTCTTAGACTTGGGAAAAATAAACCTTTTAGAACTAGGCTTCTCCCATGAGTAGGTTTTTATTGGTTTGTTCCCTAATAGGTGTGGCAAAACCTCTTTCCTACCTTTCTGCATCTTTTTCACTGGAGTTGGCTGCAGCTTGGACAATACACCACGACCAGAGTCTCTTGGATAAGTGATTGTCAGCAATAGCTTGAGAAACAAACCGTGTCAGAAAATGATTATTTTTCCCCAAATGGTAGGCTTAGGCTTCATCTCTCTTCCTTGTCTTTGTATACATTTGACACACAATTGGTTTTGTTGTTGTTGTTGTTGTTGTTGTTGTTGTTAGAAACAGGGTTTTATTTTGAAAACAGAAAAACCAAACAATATTTTTAAAATACAACCTATTGATGTCATCATATTTGGCTTGGAATACATAAGAATGCAGTGACTGAAATGTCTGTTCTAAAAACATAAACTTTTTTTTATATCAGTACCAACCCTCTTTAATTTAATAAATGTTTCCTGAATGAAATACAACTGGATAATGAAGTGACACAGTTTTTTTCTTGTGAATGGTATCTTTCATTATGACTAGCTCTAAGGTGAGGCGATAATCTGGATTATTTTGTCAAACAACTGCCTGATAACTAAATGAAGATCTACGTGGTGTGATTTGTACAATCCTGTGAAGACCCCATCCGACTTCCTCCTTTGAGATTGCCTACTTGCTGCTGCCTAAACTTTTGCTGTTAGAAATTAACACCTCTGATATGAGGTTATATGCCTTATGAAACACAAATATCCTGAGAGAGATAACACATGAACTTTATCAAGCATTTTGACTTTAATGGATCTGTCATATCTATTCTTGACAGAGAGCATATTTTAATAGATAGGAGGATGAAAATAAATATGAAGGCATATATTAGCTCCTTGTGGAGAAAATGTACCTGTTGGGATGTGTATGAGTGTAGAGAAAAGAATAAGAACAGAGAAAGAGGAAGGTTTCTAAATTGTCATATTCCTTGACCCAATAATTCTATTTCTGATTGGCCAACCTAAAGAAATAACAATAAACATGAAACAAAGATGTATGCGTAATGATCAACATTGCAGTATTATTTACAACAAAATAAAATGAAAGCAATCTAGATGTCCAATGATAAGGCTATGGATAAATACATATAATATGCCTTTAGGGTGCAGTGGTCCAGCCATTAAAACTATGCTTCTGAAGAATTTTTAAGAGCATCGGATAAAAGTTCAAACAATATTGTACATTTTCTGTTTGGAAACAGAAAAACCAAACAATGTTTTTAAAATGCAATCTATTGATGTCATCATATTTGGCTTGGAATACCTGAGAATGCAGTGACTGAAATGTCTGTTCTAAAAACATAAACTTTTTTTATATCAATACTAACCCCCTTTAATTTAATAAATTTAATATTCCAAACAATATTGTACAATAGTACATTGTACTGTTTTATGTGTATCTTATGTATAGACACATATGCCATACATATGTAGTATAATCTCAAATATCTAAAAGATAGGCATGCATATAGCATACATATATAGTATGATCTGAAATATCTAAGAGATAGATGTATATAGAAAAGACCGACTATATATGTTTATCTGTGTGTGTTTGTATTAATAGCAGTGGGATTTAGGGTATTTATTGTCTTTGATAATTTTGTATATTTTCCAGATGAAAAATAAATGGGAATTGTTAGAGGAAACATTATTTTCAATATTTATATATTGACATTGTCTTAAAAGGGAGATTCCTTCAGATATGATAGTTTTTTTGGTGTGGCTACTAGGTAGGCATTGATAGTTATCATGTACTTCACGGATCTGACTATACCTTTTGAGAACAGCTACCATAAAAGCAATGTCCAATCCATTAGTGAAATGACTGCATAGGTTTCTGAAAAAAATATGGGCATTGGACTAAATTTGAATCTATGGGACAGTTTTTCAGAATTGAATTTTACAAGATGTTCCTCATGCCTCTAAGGCATATTCTTATAATGGAGGGGTTTATGGCTATGGGGGAAGGAGACTTAAAGAACATTTAAGTTCATCAACAAAGAAGCCGTTATTTTCACAGCATTTGAAAATCTGGCTTCCCAACATTTGGCTGAGATGACTGAAGGCTGGTGACACTGTGATTTGGCATCTAGCAAGATGTAGTTACTCTCTCAGGCCATTTAGCTCCAGTAAATTTTAATTTAAATTATGAAACAGTGAAGAAATGCAAAAGTTCCAATCAGCAGCATAATTCTCAATCACACGGGCCACCATATGCTCCTGAAAGATGTTTTCTTTGACTGAATCTTTGCCATGAGCAGCGAATTTTTGTATTCTTAGTAAGGACAGTGTTTCACCATGTTGTCCAGTCTGGTCTTGAACTCCTGACCTCAGGTAATCTGCCTACCTTGGACTCCCAAAGTGCTGGGATTACAGGTGTGAGCCACCATGCCCAGCCATAAATTCTTAATTTTCCTTAGCATAACCACAAACCTGAAAATAATTAACACTTTTCCCAGATCATTAGGATACTGTTTTGGGTTATTTCAAGCCTGCTGGGTGAAGGACAGATTTATTCTGTATTGAAGACAATATTTTTAATCAAATACAGTTCTGAGATTTCCCCAACCCTTATGGGGGATGTCTGACTCTTATTGAGGGTTAAGGTAAATGACGAGTGATATTCTTAGATTTAGCACTCCTTGAAGACCATACATTTCCAAAGAAGAACTAGTTGTTCTCCAAGGAAAAAATGTGTCAGATTTCTGCTGTATTGACTAAATTGTAAATTGAATAAAATATTTCTTTTATTCTGATAGCATTTACTATATTTATAGAATTAATATGTATTTATTATAGATAATTTGGAAAAGACATAAGCACACAAAGGAGACAATAAAGATCACTCATAATTTAACCTTTTAGTCAAAACCACTGCTAACATTTTTTGTGTATGTTTTTGCCATGAGAGACAGAGCAATAAATCTAGAGATTGTTGACAAGTTAATGGGTGCAGCACACCAACATGGAACATGTATACATATGTAACAAACTTGCACGTTGTGCACACGTACCCTGGAACTTAAAGTATAATAAAAAAATTTTTTTAATCTAAAGATTGTTATGGAGAGAGTGATGTAGATATACATAAAGATATTTTTCTTTTTAAAAATAAGATTGTACTGAAATAATTTTGGAACAAGATTTTTTTTTTTCCTGCTTAAATAGAGTAAGAACATTTTTCCGCTTAAATGGAGTAAAAACATTTTTCCATGTTATTAAGTATCCTTCTACCATACGGGAAAATAAATCTTTCTCCCTTATTTTGACAGGACAGCGATATTGAAGCGTTGGCCAGGTGTTTGGAAAATGTCCTGGGTTGCACTTCTCTAGGTGAGTAAGTTCCTTTAGACTTCAAAATACATGGGCAGCTACTGATTATCTTGAAATAACTTTGAAGAAATCTTACAGGTGTTTAAGTCTGATATCCTAGTATAACAGATGAAGAAACTGAGGCCAATAGAAGTTGAATGTCTGACCCAAGGGCCAGGAAACTCAAAGAAAAATGGCTTATTATTATTGTAAGTAACTCTTAGTCTCCAAGGATGAAATAATTGAAATCCAGTCGTCCCTTGTGATCAAATGGCAGCCTAGCAGTGCATAATAACAAGTTTTTGCAGTTTCTGGAAAAAGGAATCTCCCTACCTAACTTGTCCTGTAGAAGCAGAGTATATTCAGTTAAGCTGGGAGGACCATCACTCCGAAGGTCAGTCAGTTATTTGAAGAGATTTGGTCTGAAAAACAAAACTAAAACTCGTTTAGCATTGTGAGTCCCAATAAATAGGATTGCTTGTGCTTCTTGGATAAAGGCCTATTTGTTAGTTTTTTCTTTTTTTTTTTTTAATCTGAAAAGCCTAACTGTGATACACTCTAGCACTAGATGATCAACTGTGACGCAGAGTATTCTTACTAGATGAAAAGGGCTGAGATATTTTTTTCTTCTAAATTTGATTACAAGTTTTTATTTAAAATATTTAAACGGTAAACCGAAAGCAATCTATTCAAAGGAAATGGCAGGGTAAAAATAAACAGTTAAGTTTTCAGGTGGGCAAACATTCACTATTTTATTAGGAGCTTTATGCACAATTTAGAGCCTTTTTCTGGCTTATTCCACATCTCCATATGGGAAGCCTCAGTCATAACACAGGTCTTTGATTTTCTCACCTGACCATCACCCTGTGATCTGTTTAATTGTATATCAAATACACTTATTTGATACATTTAACATTTAACAAGTACATTTAACATTCAAGCATGGCTTAAGACCAGGAAGGCTTTTTCCTCTCTGGACCTCAGATCAGATGACTAATTTTCAAGCTAGGCTCCTTGGAGACCTCCAGGATGAGGGGTAGGGGATACTAAGCAGCATGAGAACAGAAGCTATGTCTGTACTGCTCATCTCTGTTATTCCAGAGTCTAACACTGTGTCTGGTGCAGAAGAGGCTCTTAAAAAATATTTTAAAATATTTATGGTCGAAGGTGGGGGCTCACACCCGTAATCCCAATGTTTTGGGAGGCTGAGATGGGAGGATCACTTGAGGCTAGGAGTTTGAGACCAGTCTGGGCAACATAGCAAGACCCTGTCTCTAAACAAATTTTTAAAAATTCAGCCAGGCATGATAGCCTGCACCTGGAGTCCTAACTCTGTGGGATGCTGAGACTAGGAGAATCCTTGAGCCCAAAAGATTTAGGCTGCAGTGAGTTGTAATTATACCACTGTACTTCGGCCTGGGTGCCAGAGTGAGACCCTATCTCAAAAATATATATTATTGTCATAATTTCTATAAAGTAAAGGGGTGCAGTGCAGTTTTCTTACATGGATATATTGCATAGTGGTAAAGTCTGGGCTTTTGGTGTAATCATCACCTGAATATGGTACATTATACCCATTAAGTAATTTTTTATCCCTTACCTCTCTCCCAACTTCCTACTCTTCTGAGTCTTCCATTATTCCACACTCTATATCCATATGTACACATTATTTAGCTCCTACTTATAAGTGAGAACATTGGTATTTGACTTTCTGTTTCTGAGTTGTTTCACTTAAGATAATGGCCTCCGGTTCTTTCTATGTTGCTGCAAAAGTCAAGATTTTATTCTTTTTTTGTGGTTGAATAGTATTCCATTGTGTGTGTGTGTGTGTTTCTGTGTGTGTACTGTTGTTATCCAATCATCCTTTGATGGACACTTAGGTTGGTTCCATATCTTTGCTGTTGTGAATAGTGCTGCAATAAACATAAAAGTGCAGGTATCTTTTTGATATAATGATCTTTTCCTTTGGGTATATACCCAGTAGTAGGATTGCTAGATTGAATGATAGTTCTTTGAGAAATCTCCATACTATTTTTCATACAGGTTGTACAAATTTATATTCCTACAAAAATACTGTATAAACTTTCCTTTTTTTCTGTATCCTCATCAACATCTGTTATTATTTGTCTTTTTAGTAATAGCCATTCTGACTGGTGTAAGATGGTATCTTCTTGTGGTTTTAATTTGCATTTATCTGATGATTAGTGATGTTGAACATGTTTTCATATGTTTTTTGGCCATTTGTGTCTTCTTTTGAAAATGTCTGTTCATGCATATCCTTTGCCCTCTTTTTATTCAAGTTAGTTGGTTTTTTTTTTTATGATGGTTGTTCGAGTTCTTCATAAATTCTGGATATTAGTCCCTGCCAGATTCATAGTTTGCAAATATTTTCTCCTATTCTGCAGATTGCCTGTTTATGCTGTTGATTTGTTTCTTTTGCTATGCAGAAACATTTTAGTTTAACTAAGTCCCATTTGTCTATTTTTGGTTTTGTTTCTGGTGCTCTTGTAGTCTTAGTCATGAATTCTTTGCATAGACCAATGTCCAGAAGAGTTTTCTCTAGGTTTTCTTAAAAATTTTTTTTTACTCCAATAGGTTTTTGGGGAACAGTTGGTGTTTGGCCACATGAATAACTTCTTTAATGGCAATTTATGAGATTTTGGTGCACCCATCACCCAACCAGTGAACACTGTACCCAACGTGTAGTCTTTTATCCCTCACCACCCTCACCCTTTTCCCCAAGTCCCTAAAGTCCAAATGTATCAATCTTATGCCTTTGTGTCCTCATAGCTTAGCTCCCACATGAGTGAGAACATAGGATGTTTGGTTTTCCATTCCTGAACTACTTCACTTACAATAATAGTCTCCAATTCCATCCAGGTTGCTGCAAATGCCATTATTTCATTTCTTTTTATGGCTGAATAGTACTCCATGGTGTGTGTACCACATGTGTATGTGGATCACATTTTCTTTATCCACTCATTGATTGATGGACATTTGGGCTGGTTCCATATTTTCGCAGTTGCAGATTGTGCTGCTATAAACAGCATGTGCAAGTGTCTTTTTCATATAATTACTTCTTTTCCTCTAGGTAGATAACCTAGTAATGGGATTGCTGGATCAAATGGAAGATCTACTTTTAGTCCTTTAAGGAATCTTCATACTGCTTTCCATAGTGGTTGTACTAGTTTACATTCCCATCAACAGAGTAAAAGTGTTCCCTTTTCACTGCATCCATGCCAACATTTATTATTTTCTGATTTTTAAAATTATGGCCATTTTTTGCAGAAGTGAGGTGGTATCACATTATGGTTTTTATTTGCATTTCCCTGATACTTAGTGATGTTGAGCATTTTTTCATATGCTTGTTGGCCATTTGTATATCTTCTTTTGCGAATTGTCTACTTATGTCCTTAGCCCAAATTTTTATGGGTTTTTTTTTCTTGCTGATTTGTTTGAGTTCTTTGTAGATTCTGAGTATTAGGGCTTTGTTGGATATATAGATTATGAAGGTTTTCTTCCACTCTGTGGGTTGTCTGTAAACTCTGCTGATTATTTCTTTTACTGTGCAGAAGCTTTTTAGCTTCATTAAGTCCCATCTATTTATCTTTGTTTTTGATGCATTTGCTTTAGGGTTCTTGGTAACGAAGTCTTTGGCTAAACCAGTGTCTTACAAGGGTTTTTTCCGATGTTATCTTCCAGAATCTTTATGGTTTCAGGTCTTAGATTTAAGTCTTTGATCCATCTTGAGTTGATTTTTGTATAAGGTGAGAGATGAGGATCCAGTTTCATTCTTCTACATGTGACTTGCCAATTATCCCAGCACCATTTGTTGAATAGGATGTCCTTTTCCTACTTTATGTTTTTGTTTGCTTTGTTGAGTATCAGTTAGCTATAAGTATTTGGCTTTATTTCTGGGTTCTCTATTCTGATCCATTGGTCTTTGTGTCTGTTTTTATACCAGTACCATGCTGTTTTGATGACTATGGCCTTATAGTATAGTTTGAAGTGAGTTAATGTGATGCCTCCAGATTTATTATTTTTGCTTAGTCTTGCTTTGGCTATGCAGGCTCTTTTTTCGTTTCATATGAATTTTAGGATTTCTTTTTCTAGTTCTGTGAAGAATGATGGTGGTATTTGATGGGAATTGCATTGAATTTGTAGACTGCTTTTTGGCAGTATGGTCATTTTCATAATATTGATTCTACCCATCCATGAGCATGGGATGTGTCTCCATTTGTTTGTGTCATCTATGATTTCTTTCATTAGTGTTTTGTAGTTTTCCTTGTAGAAATTTTTCACTTATTTCGTTAAATGTATTCCTAGTTTTTTTTTTGTTTGTTTGTTTTTGTTTTTGTGGCTATTGTAAATGGAGTTGCCTTCTTGACTTGGTTTTTAGTGTTATTGTTATTGGGGTACAGAAATGCAATAGATTTTGGTATGTTGATTTTGTATCCTGAAATTTTACTTAATTTGTTCATCTAATCTACCAGTTTTTGGAGAAGTCTAGCATTTTCTAGGTATAAGATCATATGATCAGCAAACTGAAATAATTTGACTTTCTTTTTTCCAATTTGGGTGCTATTTATTTTTCTCTTGCCTGGTTGCTCTAGGTAGGACTTCTAGTACTGTGTTGAATAGGAGTAATGAAAGTGGGCATTCTTAACTTGTACCAGGTTTAGGGGAATTACTTTCAACTTTTCCCCATTCAGTATGATGTTGTCTGTAGATGTGTCATATATGGCCTTTATTATTTTGAGGTAGGGTTCTTCTATGCCTCATTTGTAGAAGGTTTTATCATGATAGAATGCTGACTTTTTTCAAATGCTTTTTCTGCATCTATATAGATGATCATATGGTTCTTAAACATTTTATGTGGGTACATATTTATGGAGTATATGAGACATTTTAAAATAGGCATACAATACATAGTAATCATATCATGGAAACTGAGATTTGGGTCTGGAAAAATGCTTGGGGTACTTCCTGGAGCCTTTCTTTCTTACCAGCCTGCCAGTGTTTTTCCAAGTTAGCACCAGGGCTGGGGAGGGACAAGGTGCTCTTACATGGCCTGGATTGCATGATCCCCCAGTGGAAAGCTGGATCATAGAGGAACACTCTCTCTCTGCCTCCCATATTAGGGCTTTACTCACAGTTCTCAGTCAGTTGTTGGCATGAAGGCTGTCTACCCATCCTCTCTTCACTGAGATCTTTCCTTTTCCAGTGAATTCCTCTGTTCTTTCTTGAATAAAAGATTATAGTGGATCTCTGTGCACTATTTTGCTTTTTCCATGTGAAATGTTTAAAAATATTTTTAGGAGAAATTAGATGTAGACCCTGTTCTTTTCTCAGTTTCAACCAAAATTATCTTCACTCTTATCTATTTTATAAATTGAATTTCTATAAAAGATTGTGTCTTGAAAAAGATAGATTCCACTGCTAAAAATTGAAATAACACTGATTGAATAGTTAATATCCAAATTCCTTTCTAAACTGGGTGCTTTTTTTTTTCCTTAAAGAAATGAGCATTAGAATCATGGAGTAAAAATACACATTTATCTATGCTTGAAGCCCCACTAACGTGACAAAAAAGGAATAAAGCTGATATAAACCTACAGAAAAAAAGAGAATGTAAGAGGAGATGGAAGCAGATGAGAGCTTTAGTGAACTTGAGAAAGATATAAAGCAGATGGATGAGTGATAACTGATTTAGAAAACAGAGAAAGCTGGCCAGGCGTGGTGGCTCACACCTGTAATCCCAGCACTTCGGGAGGCCGAGGCGGGTGGATCACGAGGTCAGGAGATCGAGACCATCCTGGCTAACACGGTGAAATCCCGTCTCTACTAAAAATACAAAAAATTAGCTGGGCGTGGTGGTGGGCACCTGTAGTCCCAGCTACTCGGGAGGCTGAGGCAGGAGAATGGAGTGAACCCAGGAGGCGGAGCTTGCAGTGAGCTGAGATCACACCACGGCACTCCAGCCTGGGCGACAGAGCAAGACTCTGTCTCAAAAAAAAAAAAAAAAAAACAGAAACAAACAAAACAACAACAACAGGGAAAGCTGAAAACTAAGTGCCTGAGATGTATATAGGAAAGAAGGGAGGGTAAGGTGTAGGCTAGGAGAAGCAAGGCAACTGAACCTACAGAATCTCATAAATGCTCGAGATTTGGAGGCCTCAACTACCTCTGAAGGCATGGTATAGGTGAAAATTAAAATGGGAAGGTTGGTTGACAGTGTGCATAAGAAGAAATAGACTCCAGGTGCCTTTCTCTCCACTGGCAAAGCCACAATATTCCTCTCCACAGTCAAGACAGAAGAAAATAGACTCAATTTGGTGGAACATTGAATCAGGAAGGTTCTGGATTTAGGGATACCAAAGGAAAGGGTGATGTGATGTAACAAAGAGATGAATTGAAAGTCTTCATATTAAGTTATGAAATCCCCAGATACCCTTCCTACTTGGCTTCTGAAACACTGGAAGAACAGCATGGACTCCTTCAGGTTCAGAAAAACAGGGACTCTTTAGAAGATATCTCTCTGAAAGCATTTACCAGCCTGAGAATCCTAAGGATGTTAACATTTCCTCAACAAAATGGTGGGAATGAGTCCTACCAGTTGACAATCCCTGAATCTACAGAAAGAGCTTAAATTGACTTTTAATGTTTCACACTTACATGTGAACATGTAACAGTGCAGTAGCCAGTATCTGAGGAAATCTAACCAAAAAGAGAAATCAAGACAAAAATATACAAAGAACTCAGGAAACAGACAATATAGGCAAGAAAATAAAAATTCAAAAACTATGTATCCACAAAAGTTTTTTAAAATAAAAAATTAAAGAAGCAATATTAAAATTCTAAAAGATAGCAGAGGATATTATCTCTGTGAAACAAATAATACAGAGAATAAGAAAGAGCTCTGGAAGTTATAATTTTAATAGCAGAAATAAAAAATTCAGTAGAAGGTTTGGAAGATAAAAGTGAGGAAATTTACCAGAATATAATTAATAAATGATAAGAAAACAAAGTGATTCATCTAGGTGATTCAGTACCTAACAAACAGAAATTCCAGGAAAAAGGAACAGAAAATGAAAAAAATTGTCAAATAAATAAGAAAAATATCTAGAGAGAATCAAACAGACCACTTATAAAGTATCAGAGAAAAGAGTGGTGTCTTATTTTTCAACAAATACCTAAAAGCTAGAAGACAGTAAAGTTTGAACCTACAATTATTTATCTATCCAAACTATCAATCAAGTGTGAGAAAGGAAGAAAGACATTTGCAGGAATCCAGTATCAAAAACGAGGTCTGAAAAATATCTACCCCCCATGACTTTTCTTAGGAAGTTCCTAGAGGATATGCTTCATCAAACATAAGAGTCAATCAAGAAAGAGGAAGACATGAACTTCAGGAGATAGGAAATCCAATATAGGAGAGAGGTTAAGGGGATTCCCAGAATGAGAATAAAGAAAGGTCACTGAACAATAGCTGGGCAACAGGCCTGGAAAACAATCCATTTAGACTAGAATGAGTCTGAGAATTCCAAGGGGTGAATAAATATCTCCTAGAGAGGAATGGAACTAATGGATAACCCATTTGGATTTTATCATAATTAGAGGAGTTTTCAGTTCCTTTGGTGAGTTTAAGGATGAATTAGAATGAAGATTAGAAAACTAAACAAAGTAAAAAATCCAGGACAATTATGAACTCCTGGAAAAACAAAAAGTCATTTTTAAAAGAAAATATTAGTAATCTGCACACATTGAGTGCTTAGCTTTGTACAATATTTGCATAGTCATAATTTAAACTTTCAATTATTTTTAAAATGTGATGTAACTATATTAGAAAGATGGAGGAAAGAAAAATATTTGTAAGCATATGTGTGCATATGTGTGTGTATGTGTGTGTGTGTTTGTATAACAGAGAGAGGAAAGAACAAAATTCACATTCCCCATGTATAGTAGGATGTCCATAGATAGTCTAAAACAGAAAAGTTTAAAAAAATGGTTGTATAAACATGTGCTATAGAGAGATAAAGGTAAATACAAAAAAAAAAAAACAAGTTAAAGAGTTGAATATGGTCAACTTTGGAGACTGGAACTTGAAGGTGAGGCAAGAAGCTGCCTTGTTTTTAACATTAAAAGCTTTGACTTAAGGAAGTACTAGGTACATGAATTCTTAGATTAGAAGTCAATTTTTAAAAAGAAGTAAATGTTGGAAAGCAAAGAGCCCAATTCTGCCCTCCATTACTTTAGTGTGCCTGCTAGTAAGTCTGGATTAAGACTTTTGGACACTTTGATTACTGAGAAGATTATAGTAAACTAAATTTGTAAATTAAAAAGAAGCTAGATTATAAAATAAAAAATACATATACCCTGAAGTTGTAATAGCTTCTTTTCAGATTGTCTGATTGCAAGGTTCTGAATACGTTCATTAAATGTATTTTTCAGTTTTGCTTGTGTTCTGGCTTGCATCCTGCTTGCGTCCTGGCATCTGCTTGTGTCCTGGCATCTACTGGGATGATTTATAGGACATTTCAGTACTCATTCCATGTAACTGCTAAAGTGCTTGCTGCCCAAAACTGTGCAACACAGGAAGCCCCTTAATCCTTCTACTGCTTCTTATGACTATGATGACCCCTTATTGTGACCTCTTATGTTACCAGAACAGTAGAATGTAATTAATGCTGCTGCTGAAATGGAAGTTCTTTGATTATGACTACAGACATTAAGATGATGGGAGCACATGCTTTTGAAATACCTGTCTGGTGTGGAAACTCATAGCAGGACCCTCATTACACATGAGAACTTTATTGCTTTCAGGACTGCAAGAACTTCCTGTCATTACATAGAAATCATGAAGACAATCCCATCACATTGTCTTATAAGGGTCTAACACTGCCCAGGTAACTGGTGTCTGTTTTGGTCCTATTACATTTTTGGGAGGCCCACTAACTATAATAATAGTTAAAGCTTATTAATCATTGTGGTTGTTAATATACGTCAGAATGTTAACAGGATCCAGGGGCAATTTAAGCTTAAATATGTCAGAGTATAAGCTTTGTCACTTCAAAATGAAACCTCTGTGAATGAACTGGCTTTACTCATGCTCAGTATCTGCCTAGGCACTTTGGTAATGCCCAGGTGCCTGCAGAGCATGTCAAGATAGGTATGTATCTTCTACAGACATCTTCAAGAGCTTCTTCTGTCTCTTAACCAGAGAAGAAAGAAAAACAGACATACACATGTCCTTTCCGGTAATTTCAACCAAGAAATTTTTAACTTTGAAACCCTGAAAATGCTGTGTGTAGTGGTTCGACCCCATTCCTGACCCCGATTTAGTTTGAATTCTGCTTGGAACAGGGACAGTGATATTTTTCCTTCTTACATCACAGGTGAGTGAACTGAATGAATGAGTTAGCATTTGTGTGGCTTCAGTAGATCCTGAAGATGATCTTTTGCATTTCAAGTTCAGTGTGTCAGTCTCCTTTATAGCATCAAGATTAGATTAAAGCCTTGAGATCAGTGATTTTCACCTTGAGCATGCATCCAGATTACTTAGAGGGCTTAAAATACAGGTTTGGTATGTGTCCAAGAATTTGTATTTCTGACAACTTCCTACATGATGCTGATGCTCTGGGTCCAGACTGTACTTTAAGAACTATGGCTTTATAGTCCTTAAGCCCTGAAAGGATTATTGTACACACTCACTCCAATTTATACTTCAAACAGAACAATACTAAAGTGTAAAATAAAAGTTTTGTTTCCAAAAATTATAGAGAACTTAAAAGCTATAAGCTAAAATGAAATGTTTTCTTCCTAGATTATTTTTTCCTCTTTTTGTGATCCTGTCCTGTGTGATGGGCTATCTGGCACTGTGTATAAGAGTTACTGAGCTTCCTTAGAAGCTCAGTATCCACATCAGGCATTTAGAGAGGTCTGGAAGGTTCAAGGCATTGTATTAAGAGTTGGATATTGAGACTCATTTGGAATATGGTCCTTGTCATGAGGTGGGCTCCTGGACAGACCAATGCATAGTTTTGTGAAACTACCAGGGAATACCTACTAGGTGCTTTTTTCATACATGGAAAACAAATTGTCGTACATGAAGGCCCCTCATTTACAAAACTCTAAATTCCCATCAAAATTTCCCATGGGATACAAGAAGCAAGACCAGACATGAACAGGATAGTAAGTGATTCTAGGCAGAATTAGGAGAAAGAAAGAGGGAAGAAATGAAAAGGGAACAGAAAAAAAGGCCAGAATGAGGGCATGGGAAATAGCCAATAATATAGCCAATAGCGATTTTACTGAGGGCAGATACTTTGAAACATGACATTTCAATAGTTGAAATTTGTATCCTCGATTTCTTTTCCTCTTCCTCCTTCCCTACAAATGTTTGTAAAGTTTGTATTATAAGCCAGATGTCACAGAGTGACGAAGAAAACAAGTCCCTGTCTTAATGATTTCCCAGTCTAGTCAGGGAGACAGATAATTGCAGAACACTGTGATGAGTACACCACACACTGTGAACAAGGCAAATGTGTGTTGGGTATGTACTGGAGTACAACCCTAGTGCAATGTACAGTATCCCTGCTACAAAGTATATTAACTTCAATGAAACCATAATATATGCGTATTAAATGAATTAATGATTGGTGAGTTTCTCTTTTAGCTATGTAAACTTGATTACTGGAACTTCTTTCTAGTTAACACCAATATACATAATGTTCTTTGCTATCAGTATGCTAATAAGAGTAATTAATAATATTGTTGTAGGGATTTATTTATATTACAAACTCTTCTCCTTGCCACCTCCCCTTGCTACACATGGATCAAATGGAGCTGTCTGACAAGGTAGCAGACACGTAGCAGGTTCTCCGCAAGTTGTCACTAATCCTGAATCTGTTGCATTCTTTGGAGTTTTAAAGAAGTTGTAAAAAATTAAATTTTTCACAAGACATAAATCTCTATAAAACATAAACAGAAGGGATAATGGAAAACAGATATTGTGCATCCACATCAAAACGATCCAACTGGCTTATGATCCAAAATATCCCTTCTCTCTTCCAGTGAAAGTGGTCGCAATGTGTCAGTAACCAAAGATAAAACAGTATGTTGAAATATCTGTGAGACTAGCATGAGAAATTTTTTCTGTCAAGGTGAAAAACATAATAGTGCAAGATTAACTGACAGTAAGTCATCACCACACTTAATGACTTAAGAGTTTGAAGAGCTTAAGCAAGGGAAGTTTGTAAGGGATTCAGAAGCCCTGATACTTTCTCTGGTCTATATCAGTGTTACTGTTTAGCAGAGATTAAGGAATTATTACCAAAGTTCTGTGGAAGAATTGAGGGGTAACAATTTTCAAAAAGCAAAACTGATCAGACGTATTAACACACTAAAGGAATCTTAATGGGAAGTGAGGTTTTGGAGCATCTGTGAAATTCTAATTACTTCTGTAACAACATCCAGTTTGGATGTACAAAGCCTTTTTATAAATATAGTTTACCAAGGACATGTATCATTCTGCTGATAACTTTTCTCAGCTAGAAGTACAGCTAATTTGGCTAGGCACGGTGGCTCACGTCTGTAATCCCAGCACTTTGGGAGGCCAAGGTGAGGGGATCAAATGAGGTCAGGAGTTCAAGACCAGCCTGGCCAACATGGTGAAACCCTCTGTCTACTAAAAATACAAAAATTATCCAGGCATCGTGGTGGGTGGCTGTAATCCCAGCTACTCAGGGAACTGAGGCAGGAGAATCACTTGAACCCAAGAGGTGGAGGTTGCAGCAAGCCGAGATCACGCCACTGCACTCCAGACTGGGTGACAAGAGCAAGACTCCATCGCAAAATAAATAAATAAAATAAAATAAAATAAAATAAATAAAGCAGTACAGCTAACTTCCCAAACATTTAAGAATGTTAAAGTTTGTAGATTACCTTGGCTCATAATGTAGTTACTAAGATATGGAGACAGAATTTTCATTTCTAAGAAGTTCAAAGAAAATGAAGTCAGAGGTCATCTTCCATCTTTCTCACTGAGCAGTGATGATCCTAAACAGTTACTATAGTAACATGTGATCTGTTATCTGAGCAGTAATAACATATACCCATTTCTACATTTCAAGTCACTGCTTTCAAAGCACTCTCCTTGTTTGTTAAAGGTGACCTTTTCAAATCGTGCTCTAAAAAAATACAACAGTAGTATCCTAACCTACAGGATAAGATTCAAACTCCTAACCTGACACACAAGATTTTTTTTCTGACCTTGGTGCTATACATCTAGGTTTATCAATCCCTTCCTCACACCTTACATTCCAGTACCACCAAACTTCTTGACATTTCCATGAATATACTATGTTGTTTCACACCTCTGAGCTTTCACACTACTTGATCCTTTGTAGAAAATGCTTCCCCTCCCAACTGCTTGGCAGCTCTACTTCTGTCTTTCTATTCATCCACTAAGTGATTGTTGAAAAAAAAATTGTATGCCATACTATGTGTTGGCCTCTGAGAACATTATAGTGAACACAACCTTGCCCTGCCCTGACAAATACCAGAATTATAAACCTTCTACTTCTCTGTGAAGCTTTCCTTGGGTTGTCAACTGATTAGACCATATCCAAATAAGGCAAATACCCAGTTGTAACCAATAAAGCTGGTTCTGTACCTCACTTCCATTTTCTGTCAATAACTGCTGCTTGCCCACACTGCAGAATAGAGTTCTCCAAACCTCTTGTGGTTCTGAGGGCTGTGCCATTCATAAATCATTCTTTGCTTAAATAAACAGTTAAATTTGTCTCCAGAGGCTGGGGAGGAGCGAGGAGAGGAAGATAGGAAGAGATTGGTCAATGAGTATAAAGTTAAAATTAGATAGGAAGAATAAATTTTGGTATTCTATTGCACAGTTGGGTGACTGTGGTTAGCAATATCATATTGTACATTTCAAAATAGCTAGAAGAGAAGATTTTGAATCTTCTTACCATGAAGAAATGATGAATGTATGAGTTGATGGATATGCTAAATACACTGATTTGATTTTTATATAATGTACATTTATCTAAACACCACATTGTATCCCATAATTGCATACAATAATTATGTGTCAATGAAAACAAAATTAAAAACATTTTTAAGATATTTAAGAAATTAATTTTTTCAAAGTTATTCTTTTAACCCTACATTCTAAAAACTTACTGTAACTTAGGTCTTCTACAAAGACTATGTACCAATATAGTGATTTCAAAACTGGTTTTAAGGTAAATACAGAAATATTTTTTATGTATTTGTTTCTTATCTTGACCTACCATAAAAGCTCAATTCCTATATTGGTCATCTATGGATGCGTATCAATTAACTCAAAAACATATGGGCTGAAAACAATGATAATAATTTAATATTTCTCATGGTTGCTGTAGGTCATGAATTCAGGAGGGTGTAACTGGCTGGTTGTGTCTCAGGGTCTCTCATGAGTTTGCAGTTAGCTATCACCCAGGGCCACAGTCTTCTGAAGGCTTGACTGGGGCTGGAGGTTGCATTTCCCAGGTGACTCACACAGCTGACCTCAGATCCCCTCCACACTGGCCTTCCCACAGGGAATCTTGAGTGTCCTCAAGGCTAATAATATGAGATACTGGGCACAGTTTTTAGACTGGCCAGCATTGCTGCCTTGGGAACCTGGTTGTGGCTGATATTTCTACCCCAAACCTGCCTGGATGGACTTCATGTGGCCTCTGCTTCTTCTCATTGCCTTTTTTTTTTTTTTTTTTTTTCCAGACAGGGTCTCCCTCTATTGCCTGGGTTTGAGTACAGTGGCGCAATCATGGGTCACTGCAGCCTTGACCTCCTGGGCTCAGGGTAATCCTCCTGCCTCAGCCTCCCATGCAGCAGGGACTACAGGCACGTGCCATGATGCCTGGCTAATTGTTTTTTGTATTTTTTGTAGAGATGGGGTTTTGCCATGTTTCTCAGGCTGGTCTTGAACCCCTGGGCTCAAGTGGTCCACCTGACTTAGCCTCCCAAAGTGCTGGAATTACAGATGTGAACTACCATGTCCAGTCAAATTCATCTTACTGGCAGAGGCTGGTCATATTTCTACACCCTAATGACATGGGAGACTAGTAAGTTAGTCTCTGACATTCATGGCTTTAATGAGAGCTGGGCTCCGTCTCACAAAGTAGAAGATTCCCCTTACAAGGGAAATGAGAATGTAAGGCCAAAAATAACAAATATTTACTCTACTAATGGGCACCACTGTTGTAAGGATAGAATTTTAGGAATAACCTAGAGATGTGGAAGGAGAGATGGCTCTTGCATGTCTTGTGGAAACATCTCCTCTTTTGGCTTTCATAGAAGCTAAGGAGTAGGTGATGCCAGGTAATCATTTTTCAATTTATCTTCTGTTCTGCTAACTATAGAGAGAGCTACATGCTTCACATGGCAATTGTTAGGGTTTGCATTCTAATGAAAAGTGAGAACTCATCCTGGTGGTAATGTAAACTGGTACAATCACTATGGAAAACAGTATGGAGATTCCTTAAAGAACTAAAAGAACTAAATTCCTTAAAGAACTACCATTCAATCCAGGAATCTCACTGCTGGGTATCTACTCAAAGGAAAAGAAGTCATTATATGAAAAAAGACACTTGCACATGTATGTTTATAGCAACACAATTCACAATTGCAAAAATATGGAACCAGCATAAATGTTCATCAACCAATGAGTAAAGAGAGTGTGCTATGTATACACCATGGAACACTCTTCAGCTATAGAAAAGAACAAAATAGTGGCATGCACAGCAACCTGGATAGAGTTAGAAGTCATTATTCTAAGTGAAGTTACTCAGGAATGGAAAACCAAACATCATGTGTTCTCACTTATAAGTGGGAGCTAAGCTGGGGGGACACGAAGGCAGAAGAATGATATAATGGACTTTGGGGACTCAGCGGGAAGGGTGGGAGGGGATGAGGAATAAAAGACTACAGTGCACACTGCTGTAGTGATGGGTGCACCAAAATCTCAGAAATCATCACTAAAGAACTTATCCATATAGCCAAAAACCACCTGTTCCCCAGAAACTATTGAAATAAAATAAAATACAATTTTTTTAAGAAAACTTAAAAAGAAGAAGTACTGCTGATACACTTTCCTTAAGTATTTGAATCAGTCTTGAAACCAGATCAGCCTCCTATTACAGAAAAGCAGGTTTTGTTTTTAAAGCTAAATTTCTTCATGTTGGCAGATAAGAATAATTAAACTCCCCAAACATTGGCTACTGTCTCCACAGGGAAAGCACAAATGAAAAAGTTAGGGTCTGGCTTCCACAAATCTCATCTTAGCCTATATCCACATTTAATTACTGAATGTCAATCCAAAAAACAGACACTTCCTCTCTTCCTTTTACTAGTAGGTACTGTTCTTAGAGGTTTCTCCTGTTGTATTCAAAATGAAACAAGAATTTCCAAACTCCTTAACTCTTGTTTTTAATCATCTATAAAATTCAGGTGAATATTTGCAGTGTGAAATAACCATAGTAAAAATATTTTATTTTCTATCTTCTGGTATTTTTCATATTTCCTATAAGTAGCAAGTTTGTTTTTCCCAAGTTGATCCACTTTTTCCCAACTATTTAATTTTGGTGTAGGCAGTAGGGTCCTATTGATATACTGAGAAGCTGCTTCACGCAAAGCACTGTGGTGGACATCATGGGGAGGCAGTGTAAATTTGCCTTGGGTCTTTTGTAGCAATAATGCACATTTATGTATAAGTTTAATATACATTTAAGCTTTACTAGAGTCGTAGAAGATAGGGTTTTGTTTTGTTTTGTTTTGTTTTTTTGTATCAATGAGGCAACCGAGTCACAGATTTTTACCTTTCCAAACATCACAGAATCAGGATTCAAACCCCAGTCCTCTAAGCCAGCTCACATACTTGTCCTAATATGCCCCAGCTCCCTTCCTACTGGAAAGCATTTGAGGCCGTTCTCTCCTAGACCACCTTCTTCCTTTTCCTCCCGTGCTTTTCTAGTCCAGCCTCCTAATGTGGTTTGGCATTGACACCGCTGATGCTACAGGGTTGACAACAACTTCCTTGGCGGTGGCTTCTGTCCTGTACCAATAACATCAATTCTCTGAAAGAGCTGGGGGTGGACAAGAAGTGGGAGGAATGGTCATGTCATTATTTCTAATACTGCTCTTATCAAATACCCACCTTGTTAAAGGAACCAAGACAATCATCTCCATCCTCAACCTTATCCACTTCAACCTTTAGGCTGGGTTTTCTAGGAAGCAGTCTCTGACAGAATTGAGTAGGCAGCACTTTTATGCAGGAGTGCCCTTGGGATTGACCCTGTGGACATAAGGAGAAGGATGCAGGATGAGGCAGAGGGAGAAGTTGAGCAGTCATGCAGGCCTGACAAGCCTTAGCCAAATCCACAGGGAGCTCCAGTCCCATCAGAGTTGCCAGCAAAGGCCATAATGGTTCGGTTCTCTACCCTCTACCATGATCAGTCATTAAAGGTTGCTACTTGGAAAGTCATGATTTGGGGCAAGGCAGCTTTCTGTGGCTAAAGAAGTTCCTGAAGGGGCCACAGCTGGAGGCTGTCTGTCTACTCCCAGCAGCTGGGGTAGCAAGTTCTTCCTTCAAGGAGGATCTGCGTAGTGCATCTCCATTTCTGGGGTGTTGAGGGAGACAGTGCAGAGACTACCCTGCTTCGCAGAGACTACCCTGCTTCGCAGATTCTTTGACAGTTTTATTGCCATTTTGCTGTTCACTGTTGTCACGGGAGAAGCTTAAGGAAAAATCTTCACCAAGTTTGGGTCAGCTAAGCCTCTCAGCAGAGTAGAGCAGCTTTCACATTGCCCTGCTGATTCGCAGCCCCTCATAATAAGTCATGGGGCTGTCCTCTGGAGAGGTGGAGAAATGAGATGGAAGACATAATGATCACCCCAAATTTCAACCTTTTAGAGGGGGAGTTTTGTCTGATGATCTTATTTTTTAAAAATTATCACGTGAAACTTGTTATTTGGGTGTGGCACTTCTATGGGATGTTAGAAAGAGCACTCTCACATTGGGAGTCAGGAAACCACAGTTCTAGTCTAGGCTCTGCCCCTTTCCATCATTATAGCTCTATGACCATGTGCAAGTCATACAGCGTCTCTTGGCCTTAGCCTCCACACCTGTAAGATGAAGAAATTTGACTTGAAGCGTTCTGGGGTCACATCCAGCTCAGAATCATGATGAATCTCTATCATTTAGGCCAGTGGTCAGCAAACTATGGCCTGCATTCCAAACCTGTCTCACTGCCTGTTTTTGTAAATAAAACGTTACTGGAACACAGCCATGCTCATTCATTTACCTATTGCCTATAGCTGTTGTCATGGTACTGCAGCAGACTTGAGTAGTTGCAACAGAAATTCTATGGTCTATAAAGTCTAGAATATTTACTACCCATCCCTTTACAGAAAAAGTTTTGCTGACCTTGATCTAGGCAAATCTTCCATCACGTCCCATGCCAAGGAGTAGGAGGAGAAATATGAGCCATGAGGATATGGCTTTGCAATAATTTGGCAAAGACTAGTATCAGTCAAGTGACTGCTATTTCCTAAGTATTCCTTAGGAAATTAAGAGCAAGAGGAGGGTTAAAGATTAGGTAAGAAGCATTGTAAATGTACAGTGCACCAAGGGCAGTGTCTGTGAGGATTCCTGAGTAAGCAATGTCTCAGGTGCTTAAGCGAGATCTTGTTTGCCAAAATATCCACCTCTGCGGTCCCTGCATCAGCTCTTTGTTACCCACATGGCAGGATGTTTAGCAGGGAGGGCAAACACAGGTTTTTCTTTTGTGATCAAGGTCATTTGTCCAGCAACTGAAATAGGTAAAGGGAAATTTTAGAAGAAAATTTTCGAAGAAATGAGAGGAGAAACTCTCTCTGTTGGTGAAATGTCAGAATTATCAAGCTGTCACTCCTTCAGGGAAAATGCCTTTGCTGGTGAGAGACCATAGAAGTAGGAGGAATCCTGACAATATTATTATTATGAGCTGTGCTTTGCACTCAGGAAACACAGTATCCAATTGTTTAATGTGTCTTCGTATCATTTTGTTTTCATCTCATTGTCAAAACATCCCCATGGGATATTGTCAAGTGTCATAATCCTCATCATTCTATATTTCGCAGATGAGAAAAGAGACTTCAGGATGATCTTGCCTGACATAATGCTCATAACATTTACTGTTGGTCCCAGCCATTTGCTTCGTAGCATTTGTTTCCTTTGATTGTTCTTTATCTTTGTTAGCATAGGCATTGTCTTCCCAAGTAAATGCTATGCCTCTGACCTATGTCTTATATCAGATCACAGAATGTCAGAATTGAGGGAAGGCCTTCAGTCTAATGAAACTACTGAAATATGAAATGAGGGAAGTGAGACCCAGGGAGGTGGCCTGAGCTGGTGAGAGAACTAAAAGAATAACTGTGGTCCCCTAACTTGAAGGCTATTGCTTTTTCCACAGACCTCATTATACTTCTTTGCATGCCCCATACGTAGTCTAGTGTCTTATGTATATGTACTCCATAGTACTGCTAGGGATCATCTGTATAGATAGCCCATCTTCTTAATTGACTGCAAGATTTTTATAAGTTAAGAATCACAGCTACTATTTATATTGCTTTTGATTTTAACTCCCACCTATTGAGCATATGAAATATATGGCTTAAAAAACTAGAAAAAGACAAGCAAATTAAAGCCAAAGCAAATTGAAGGGAGAAAACTATAAAAACCAGAGTGGAAATAAGCAAAATAAAGAATGGGAAAACAATAAAGGAAGTCAGTGAAACAAAAAAAAATAGGTTCTTTGTAAAGATCAACAAATACTGACCAACAAAATAAGAGAAGATTCAGATTAATACATTAGGAATGAAAGAGGGGACATTACTACTAACCTTAAAGAAATAAAAAGGATTATAAGCATATACTACAAACAACAGTATACCAACAAATCAGATAAATTAAATGAAATGGACAAATTTCTAGAAAGACACAAATTACTGAAACTGACTCAGAAGCAATAGAAAGCTGAATGCAGGGATGTGCACCTGTACTCCCAGCTACTTGGGAGACTGAGGTGGGAAAATCACTTGAACCCAGGAATTCAAAGTCAGCCTGGGCAACATAGCAAGAGTCTGTCTCTAAACATAAATACACAAATACTTTTTTAGCAAAAAGAAATAGAAAACTTGAATATGCCTATCATATTCTCTAGGACATAGATTTTCTATATACAAAATCATGTTATCTGCAAATAGAGATAATTTTACTTTTTCCTTTCCAATTCAGATTCCTTTGATTTCTTTTTCTTGCCCAATTTCCCTGGCTATAACCTGTAGTACAATGTTATATAAAAATGGCAAGAGAGACATTCTTGTCTCATTCCTGATCTTAGGAGAAAAGGTATACTATTCTTTTTTCATTTTACTGGATTTAACTTACTAGTATTTTAATAAAGGCAAAATTAAGGTTTTTGTATTATGCTTTAAGTTCTGCGATACATGTGCAAAAGCTGCAGCTTTGGTGTACACATGCCATGGTGGTTTGCTGCACCCATCAGCCTGTCATCTACATTAGGTATTTCTCCTAATGCTATCGCTCTCCTTGTCCCCCAACCCGCAACAGGCCTTGGTGTGTGATGTCTCCCTCCCTGAGTCCATGTGTTCTCATTGTTCAACTCTCACTTATGAGTAAGAACATGCTGTGTTTGGTTTTCTGTTCTTGTGTTAGCTTGCTGGGAATGAGGGTTTCTAGTTTCATCCATCTCCCAGAAAAGGACATGAACTCATTCTTTTTTATGCCTGCATAGTATTCCATGGTGTATATGTGCCCATCTTTTTAAAATTATACTTTAAGTTCTAGGGTACATGTACACAATGTGCAGGTTTGTTACATATGTATACATGTGCCATGTTGGTATGCTGCACCCATTAACTCGTCATTTACATTAGATATATCTCCTAATGCTATCCCTCCCTCCTCCCCCCACCCCACCCCCACGACAGGCCCTGGTGTGTGATGTTCCCTACCCTGTATCCAAGTGTTCTCACTGTTCAATTCCCACCTATGAGTGAGAGCATGCGGTGTTTGGTTTTTGGTCCTTGTGATAGTTTGCTGAGAATGATGGTTTCCACCTTCACCCATGTTCCTACAAAGGACATGAACTCATCCTTTTTTATGTCTGCATAGTATTCCATGGTGAATATGTGCCACATTTTCTTAATCCAGCCTATCATTGATGGACATTTGGGTTGATTCCAAGTCTTTGCTATTGTGAATAATGCCACAATAAACATACATGTGCATGTGTCTTCATAGCAGCATGATTTATAATCCTTTGGGTATATATCCAGTAATGGGATTGCTGGGCCAAATGGTATTTCTAGTTCTAGATCCTTGAGGAATCACCACACTGTCATCCACAATGGATGAACTAGTTTACAGTTCCACCAACAGTGTGAAAGTGTTCCTATTTCTCCACATCCTCTCCAGCACCTGTTGTTACCTGACTTTTTAATGATCACCATTCTAACTGGTGTGAGATGGTATCTCATTGTGGTTTTGATTTACATTTCTCTGATGGCCAGTGATGATGAGCATTTTTCCATGTATCTGTTGGCTGCATAAATGTCTTCTTTTGAGAAGTGTCTGTTCATATCCTTTGCCCACTTTTTGATGGGGTTGTTTGATTTTTTTCTTGTAAATTTGTTTAAGTTCTTTGCAGATTCTGGATATTAGCCCTTTGTCAGATGGGTAGATTGTAAAAATTTTCTCCCATTCTGTAGGTTGCCTGTTCACTCTGATGGCAGTTTCTTTTGCTGTGCAGAAGCTCTTTAGTTTAATTAGATCCATTTTTCAATTTTGACTTTTGTTGCCAATGCTTTTGGTGTTTTAGTCATGAAGTCCTTGCCCATGCATATGTCCTGAATGGTACTGCCTAGGTTTTCTTCTAGGGTTTTTATGGTTTTAGGTCTAACATTTAAGGCTTTAATCCATCTTGAATTAATTTTTGTATAAGGTGTAAGGAAGGGATCTAGTTTCAGCTTTCTACATATGGCTAGCCAGTTTTCCCAGCACCATTTGTTAAATAGGGAATCCTTTCCCCATTTCCTGTTTTTGTCAGGTTTGCCAAAGATCAGATGGTTGTAGATGTGTGGTATTATTTCTGAGGACTCTGTTCTGTTCCATTGATCTATATCTCTGCTTTGGTACCAGTATCATGCTGTTTTGGTTACTGTAGCCTTGTAGTATGGTTTGAAGTCAGGTAGCATGATGCCTCTAGCTTTGTTCTTTTGGCTTAAGATTTTCTTGGCAATGTGGGCTCTTTTTTGGTTCCATATGAACTTCAAAGTAGATTTTCCCAATTCTGTGAAGAAAGTCATTGGTAGCTTGATAGGGATGGCATTGAATCTATAAATTACCTTGGGCAGTATGGCCATTTTCACGATATTGATTCTTCCTATCCATGAGCGTGGAATCTTTTTCCATTTGTTTGTGTCCTCTTTTATTTTGTTGAACAGTGGTTTGTAGTTCTCCTTGAAGAGGTCCTTCATATCCCTTATAAGTTGGATTGCTAGGTATTTTATTCTCTTTGAAGCAATTGTGAATGGGAGTTCACTCATGATTTGGCTCCCTGTTTGTCCATTATTGGTGTATAGGAATGCTTGTGATTTTTAGATATTGATTTTGTATCCTGAGACTTTGCTGAAGTTGCTTATCAGCTTAAGGAGATTTTGAGCGGAGACAATGGGGTTTTCTAAATATACAATCATGTCCGCCAACAGGGACAATTTGGCTTCCTCTTTTCCTAATTGAATACCCTTTATTTCTTTCTCCTGCCTGATTGCCCTGGCTAGAACTTCCAACACTATGTTGAATAGGAGTGGTGAGAGAGGGCAGCCCTGTCTTGTGGCAGTTTTCAAAGGGAATGCTTCTAGTTTTTGCCCATTCAGTATGATATTCGCTGTGGATTTGTCATAAATAACTTTTATTATTTTGAGATACATCCCATCAATACCTTGTTTAGAGAGTTTTTAGCATGAAGCACTGTTGAATTTTGTCGAAGACCTTTTCTGCATCTATTGAGATAATCATGTGGTTTTTGTCTTTGTTTTATCCATCATATAAACAGAACCAGCCTTGCATCCCAGGGATGAAGCCAACTTGATCGTGGTAGATAAGCTTTTTGATGTGCTGCTGGATTTCGTTTGCCAGTATTTTATTGAGGATTTTTGCATCAATGTTCATCAGAAATATTGGTCTAAAATTCTCTTTTTTGTTGTGTCTCTGCCAGGCTTTGGTATCAGGATGATGCTGGCCTCATAAAATGAGTTAGGGAGGATTCCCTCTTTTTCTGTTGATTGGAATAGTTTCAGAAGGAATGGTACCAGCTCCTGTTTATACCTCTGGTAGAATTTGGCTGTGAATTCATCTGGTTCTGGACTTTTTTTGGTTGGGAGGCTATTAATTATTGCCTCAATTTCTGAGCCTGTTATTGGTCTATTCAGGGATTCAACTTCTTCCTGATTTAGTCTTAGGAGGGTGTGTGTGTCCAGGAATTTATCCATTTCTTCTAGATTTTCTAGTTTATTTTCATAGAGGTGTTTATAGTATTCTCTGATGGTAGAATTTCTGTGGGATTGGTGGTGATATCCCCTTTATCGTTTTTTATTGCATCTATTTGATTCTTCTCTCTTTTCTTCTTTATTAATCTTGCTAGCAGTCTATCAATTTTGTTGATCTTTTCCAAACACCAGCTCCTGGATTCATTGATTTTTTGAAGGGTTTTTTTGTGTCTCTATCTCCTTCAGTTCTGCTCTGATCTTAGTTATTTCTTGCCTTTTCTGCTAGCTTGTGAATGTGTATGCTCTTGCTTCTCTAGTTCTTTTAATTGTGATGTTAGGGTGTCAATTTTAAATCTTGCCCGATTTCTGTTGTGGGCATTTAGTGCTATAAATGTCCCTCTACACACTGCTTTTAATGTGTCCCAGAGATTCTGATATGTTGTGTCTTTGTTCTCATTGGTTTCAAAGAAGATCTTTATTTCTGCCTTCACTTCGTTATCTACCCAGTAGTCATTCAGGAGCAGGTTGTTCTGTTTCCACGTAGTTGAGCAGTATTGAGTAAGTTTTTTAATCCTGAGTTCTCGTTTGATTGCACTGTGGTCTGAGAGACAGTTTGTTATGATTTCTGTTCTTTTACATTTGCTGAGGAGTGCTTTACTTCCAACTATGTGGTCAATTTTGGAATAAGTGTGGTGCTGAGAAGAATGTATATTCTGTTGATTTGGGGTGGAGAGTTCTGTAGATGTCTATTAGGTCCACTTGGTGCACAGCTGGGTTCAAGTCCTGGATATCCTTGTTAACTTTCTGTCTCGTTGATCTGTCTAATGTTGACAGCAGGGTGTTAAAGTCTCCCATTATTATTGTGTGGAAGTCTAAGTCTCTTTGTAGGTCTCTAAGGACTTGCTTTATGAATCTGGTGGCTCCTGTATTGGGTGCACATATATTTAGGATAGTTAGCTCTTCTTGTTGAATTGATCCGTTTACCGTTATATAATGGCCTTCTTTGTCTCTTTTGATCTTTGTCGGTTAAAGTCTGTTTTATCAGAAACTAGGATTGCAACCCCTGCTCTTTTTGGTTTTCCATTTGCTTGGTGGATCTTCTTCCATCCCTTTATTTTGAGCCTATGTGTGTCTCTGCATGTGAAATGGTCTCCTCAATACAGCACACTGATGGGTGTTGACTCTTTATCCAATTTGCCAGTCTGTGTCTTTTAATTGGGGGCATTTAGCCCATTTACATTTAAGGTTAATACTGTTATGTGTGAATTTGATCCTGTCACTATGATGTTAGCTGGTTATTTTGCTCATTAGTTGATGCAGTTTCTTCCTAGCATCGATGGTCTTTACAATTTGGCATGTTTTTGCAGTGGATGGTACCAGTCGTTCCTTTCCACGTTTAGTGCTTCCTTCAGGAGCTCTTGTAAGGCAGGCCTGGTGGTGACAAAATCTCTCAGCATTTGCTTGTCTGTAAATGATTTTATTTCTCCTTCACTTATGAAGCTTAGTTTGCCTGGATATGAAATTCTGGGTTGAAAATTCTTTTCTGTAAGATTGTTGAATATTGGTCCCCAGTCTCTTCTGGCTTGTAGAGTTTCTGCCAAGAGATCCGCTGTTAGTCTGATGGGCTTCCCTTTGTGGGTAACCCGACCTTTCTCTCTGGCTGCCCGTAACATTTTTTCCTGCATTGCAACTTTTGTGAATCTGACAATTACATGTCTTGGAGTTGCTCTTCTCGAGGAGTATCTTTGTGGCATTCTCTCTATTTCCTGAATTTCAATGTTGGCCTGCCTTGCTAGGTTGGGGAAGTTCTCCTGGATACTATCCTAAAGATTGTTTTCCACCTTGGTTTCATTCTCCCTGTCACTTTCAGGTACACCAATCAGACATAGGTTTGGTCTTTTCACATAGTCCCATATTTCTTGGAGGCTTTGTTCATTCCTTTTCATTCTTTTTTCTCTAATCTTGTCTTCATGCTTTATTTCATTAAGTTGATCTTCAATCTCTGATATCCTTTCTTCCACTTGATCAATTCAGCTATTGATACTTGTGTATGCTTCACGAAGTTCTCGTGCTGTGTTTTTCAACTCCCATCAGGTCATTTATGTTCTGCTCTAAACTGGTTATTCTAGTTAGCAATTCCTCTAACCTTTTATCAATGTTCTTAGCTTCCTTGCATTGGGTTAGAACATGCTTTTTTAGCTCAGAGGAGTTTGTTATTACCCACCTTCTGAAGTCTACTTCTGTCAATTTGTCAAACTCATTCTCCCGCCAGTTTTGTTCCCTTGCTGGCGAGGAGTTGTGATCCTTTGGAGGAGAAGAGGTGTTCTGATTTTTTGGAATTTTCAGCCTTTTTGTGCTGGTTTTTCCTCATCTTCATGGATTTATCTACCTTTGGTCTTTGATGGTGACCTTCAAATAGGGTTTCTGAGTGGACGTCCTTTTTGTTGATGTTGATGCTATTCCTTTCTGTTTGTTAGTTTTCCTTCTAACAGTCAGGCCCCTCTGCTGCAGGTCTGCTGGAGTTTGCTGGAGGTCCACTCCAGATCCTTTTTGCCTGGGTACCACCAGTGGAGGCTGCAGAACAGCAACGATTGCTGCCTGTTCCTTCCTCTGGAGGCTTCATCCCAGAAGGGCACCCACCAGATGCCAGCCTGAACTCTCCTGTATTTGTCTGTGGACCCCTGCTTGGAGGTGTCTCCCAGTCAGGAGGCATGGGGTTCAGGGACCCACTTAAGGAGGCAGTCTGTCCCTTAGCAGAGCTTGAACACTGTGCTGGGAGATCCGCTGCTGTCTCCAGAGCCAGCAGGCAGGGACATTTAAGTCTGCTGAAGCTGTACCCACAGCCTCCCCTTCCCCAAGGTGCTCTGTCCCAGGGAGATGGGGGTTTTATCTTTAAGCCCCTGACTGGGGCTGTTGCCTTTTTTTCAGTGATGTCCTGTCCAGAGAGGAGGAATCTAGAGAGACAGTCTGGCTACAGAGGCTTTACCAAGCTGCGGTGGGCTCTGCCCAGTTCAAACTTCCCAGCGGCTTTGTTTACACTGTGGGGGGAAAACCACCTACTCAAACCTCAGTAATGGCAGATGCCCCGCTTCCCACCAAGCTCGAGCATCCCAGGTAGACTTCAGACTGCTGTGCTGGCAGCACACATTTCAAGCCAGTGGATCTTAGCTTGTTGGGCTCTGCGAGAGTGGGATCCACTGAGCTAGACCACTTGGCTCCCTGGCTTCAGCCCCCTTTCGAGGGGAGTGAATGGTTTTGTCTCGCTGGTCTTCCAGGTGCCAGTGGAGTATGAAAAAAAAATTCCTACAGCTAGCTCAGTGTCTGCTCAAATGGCCACCCAGTTTTGTGCTTGAATCCCAGGGCCCTGGTGGCATAGGCATCCGAGGGAATCTCCTGGTCTGTGGGTTGTGAAGAACGTGGGAAAACCATAGTATCTGGGCCAGAGTGCACCGTTCCTCATAGCACAGTCCCTCACAGCTTCCCTTGGCTAGAGGAGGGAGTTCCCCGACCCCTTGCGCCTCCCCTATGAGGTGATGCCCCACCCTGCTTTGGCTCACCCTCTGTGGGCTGCACCCACTGTCTAACCAGTCCCAGTGAAATGAGCCGGCTACCTCAGTTGGAAATGGAGAAATCACACACCTTCTGTGTTGATCTCACTGGCAGCTGCTGACCGGAGTTCTTCCTATTCAGCCGTCTTGCCCATTCTGCCCAAAATTAGTTTTTAAAAATTAACATGGGGATTAAGGATTCAGCTATTTTGTCAGAAAGCAGAGCTTTAAGAAAGCAGAGCTCTAGAACCAGGGCTTCATGGATGTGAGACCAGTGCAGTTACACAGGACCCCAGGTTCAGGAAGGAGCCCACACAAGGGGTTTCATAAAATTTTATCTTTGAATTTGTATTTTATGAGTGAAAGCTGGTAAGACAGTGGACACAGGCTCAGGGCTTAAAGCCTTGCTCGTGTGCTGTCTTGCCTTTAAGACATCTACCTGGGAAGGTTCCTCTGCCACCCACTCCTAATCCCCACCCCATAACTACTGCAACCTTCCATTCCCAGTGTGGTCCTAGGTAATACTGAGGAAGACTTGGGGTGAAGTAAGACTGCCAGGTCCCTATAAGTGTCTATACTCCTCTGCAGAGTATCTGTCCTAGTTCTCGAGGGAGAATGGCATTAAATACCCAACGAAAAGCACAATGACAGGTCCACAGACAAATACAGATCCCCCCAAAAACCAGCTTTTTTCTCTTGTTTCTTGAACAAGGATTTCTGCATTGTCATTTAGCACTGGGCCCCACAAATTATGTAGCTGGCCTGTCTAGAGCCTTACTACTCAAAGTGTGGTTACAGGACCAGCAGCATTGGTATCACCTGGGAACTTATGGAAATGCAGAATCCCAAGTCCTACCCAAACCTACTAAAGAACAGTCTGCATTTTAACAAGATCCCTGGATGATTGGTATGACATTAAAGTTTGAGAAGCAGTGGTCTAGAACACACTCTGGGATTCAGTGACCTATTGGAGGACATCTATGATTCTAGCCCCAATTATTTTCATTATGATTGTTAAATGAATTGTCCCTTTCTTTGACATAAAGCAACTGCTATTCATGTTGGAAGATGGGATGCAGAGGGAAAGAAAGTTGGCCGGTAAGAAACACTGAAAAAGGAATTGCTCTGAGCACCAAGCTTTGCCAACCCTGCTGCTTGAAATGGCACTTGCCCTGTTTTCTACCTTGGGCTTAGCTTAGCATCTTTCCTAGCAGCACTGAGTGCCTTATTGAGGGGAACTGTAGCCAGCTTAAAATAAATTACAGCTCTTCTGGAAATTGCTTTGACCTTTATTTGCATAAGTCTTCAAAACGTGCTAGCTCTGGAAAAGATGGGAAAGGAGCACCTTATTTTTATTATTGGCAGAACTGATTTTTGAGCCTGTTTGTGAGTTACTTGGCATGGTATGGTTGGTTTTGTTTTAGTAACTATTTAGGTTCTAGGAAAAATTATTTTAAAAAGCAACCAAGAGGAATATGAAATAAACCCCTATGCCTTCCTCTTGCCCACTCCCCAGGCTTCCCTGGGGAAAAGTATCTGTCCTGGCCAGAGCTAATGGGAAGGTTGGAGCTGACAGAAAGCTGCTGTCCGGTTGCAGTGAGGGCTGAGGCAAATTTCTTCTCCAGGTGTGGAAGGGATAATCTCCAGGAGTGAGAGAAATAGGAGCAATCAGTCTCTGGTACTTGTGTCTTTATCATGAAGTCATAATTGGTGAATGTACTATGAGCAACACATTGTTAATTTGTATTATGCCATTTACAAGATTTGTCGCTGTCAATTCAGTATTTCCATAACTAGGGATCTAGTCTAAGGAAAGATCAGAGATTGGCACAGAATTAAGCTGGAGAATATTCATCTCAATTATACCTATAGGAGCAAGAAGTTCAAAGTGGGATGCATGCCCCAGCAGGTGGTACAAAAAGAGGGTGTATGTGAGACATATTAGAATTTGCATTTAACTTTTAAAATTTTAAAAATAGGGCGGTGGCTCATGCCTGTAATCCCAGCATTTTGGGAGGCCGAGGCAGGCGGATCACCTCAGGTCAGGAGTTCAAGACCAGCCTGACCAACATGGCGAAACCCCATCTCTACTAAAAATAAAAAAATTAGCCAGGCATGGTGGCGGGAGCCTGTAATCCCAGCTACTTGGGAGGCTGAGGCAGGAGAATCACTTGAACCTGGGAGGCAGAGTTTGCAGTGAGCCGAGATCTCACTATTGCACTCCAGCATGGGCAACAAGAGTGAAACTCCGTCTCAAAAAAAATAAAAAAGGTCAAATATGGTGGCTCACACCTGTAATTCCAGCAGTTTGGGAGGCCGAGGTGGGCTGATCACCTGAGGTCAGGAGTTCAAGACCAGCCTGACCAACAGGAGACCAACAGGAGAAACGCAGTCTCTACTAAAAGTACAAAATTAACCAGGCGTGGTGGCACACGCCTGTAATCCCAGCTACTTAGGAGGCTGAGGCAGGAGAATCGCTTGAACCCGGGAGGTGGAGGTTGCGGTGAGCCAAGATCACACCATTGCACTCCAGCCTGGGCAACAAGAGCGAAACTCCATCTCAAAAAAAAAAAAGAAAGAAGAAAAAGCTTTACTAATTTGTAAGATGGGGACTCCACCTTGCTTCTTTACTTGGTCCCTAAGTCAGGCAGGCACATATTATATGAGATATGTTGAGAAAAGAACAGGAATTTCATAACATGAGTCTCTTCTCTCTGACATAGCAACTGCATGGATATAATTTATAAATGATCATTAGAGTGGACAGTTTTTTACTGATGGGGTGCAAAGTACCTTATAAGAGATCTAAGGAAGTGCACAGGGAGGACTCTGCCCCCAGTTTTGGGGAGGAAAGAGCAGCACAGGGCCAAATTGTAAATTCAGCTCTATGGATTGCCCTGAGCTCTTGCTAATGGGCCAGTTTTAGCAGCCTTTTCTTTTTTTTTTTTTTTTTTTTTTTGAGACAGAGCTTCGCTCTTTCACCTAGGCTGGAGTGCAGTGGTGCAATCTTGGCTCACGACAACCTCCGCCTCCCAGGTTGAAGTGATTCTCCTGTCTCAGCCTCCAGAGTAGCTGCGATTACAGGCATGTGCCATCACACCCAGCTAATTTTTATATTTTTAGTAGAGACGAGGTTTCACCATGTTGGCCAAGCTGGTCCCAAACTCCTGACCTCAGGTGATCCTCCCACCTCGGCCTCTCAAAGTGCCAGAATTACAGTTGTGAGCCACTGCGCCCAGCCCAGTTTTAGCTTTTTAATGGAAAGTAGTGTTGTTTCAGTTGATGGAATGTTTCTTTCCCTCAGTTTCAACTTGTTTTATAAGAGCCTTCAGGATGTTTCATTAAAAACTGTAGCTCTCTCAGCAGATTTCATTACACCTCAACTTTCATTACCAACTCTACCTTCTGAACACAACTTTGGCCTTCTGCTCCATTCTGCTGTACCTCTGTTAAGCATTTTGCTTTCCACTGCAAAAAAGCTAATGCTCAGGTATGAGATTAAGATGAAAGGAAAACTAAGCTTATTGGAAAAATTCCTAGTCATTTAGTCAAACATCCACACCTGCTGAAAGAGAATGGCCAAAGGGTCCTCGGGAACACTTGCTTTTCTATAGATACATTTCCCCCTGAGTTTTCTAGGATAAAAAGCTCATCTTTGAAATAATGATGTTTTGTTTAAACAATCCTTTGTGAGAGAGGCTTTGTCCTGGAATGCCTTGTGCATATTAAAACTGTAAATAATCTTGTCATTTGGAATAAATCTTCTTAATGTGCATGTTATAATTGAATTCATCTCTAATTAATGTAGCATTACCATGTGGCAAAGGTGGATTAGCTTCTGTTTTCTGATTGCCCTTGAACATTGCCTCGAAGTTGCAGGATTGCTGATGAAGTCAATAAGGGCTGTGCATTGATTTTCAGACACAAAGACCATTCCCAGCACGGCTGCAGACGTGTCCCCAGGACCAACAATTTTCAACAGTGTGATGGCCAGGACCAAGATGAAACGCATGAGGGAGTAAGTAGCATGTTGCCTGCCCCCTAGGAAGGTGCAGTGTTAAAGCATATTGACCAAGTGTGTGACCCAGTCATGTGATACTGTCTTAGTCCATTTGTGCTGCTGTAACAAAATACCTGGGACTAGGATGCTCCAACTTAGAAACTTCTCTCTCAAATTCACTTTCCGTATTGGTGCTGGTTGAATAATTAGGGAAGTTTGGCAAGAATTATTTTTCAGTTGATTTGCACTTACAGTATTCTTGCAGCACAGCACATTCTCATCCATACTAATGTTTGCAAGCTAAGGAAAAAAAATGCTGAAAATTTTTTCCAAGCCTAAAGCTGTTAATATGTTTATATACTTACTGTTTTCCAACCCTATCTGTACCAGAGTGGTCATATAATAACATAATTACCATGGCAAGAAGTGATTCCCAGAAACTGGAAGTGAAGGAGTTTGGATTAATTTTTCCCTCTGTAGAGGGAAGCTACCTCCACCTCTCCTTGCTTGGAGGAGATAATATAGAAGGTGTTGCTAATTTCCCAGTTGATAGTCTTTAAAGAAAAGAAAAGTGGTTTGCTTATTTTACCCATAAAAGTTAACAATGTCGTGTCAGATTTTTGATCTAAGACTTCATTACTTTTGCAAAGTACACTATACCCCACTTCCGAGCATATTATGAAATGTTTTAAATAATTAAAATGAAAATATTTTGCCAAGTTAATTGGCCAAGATGCATTCTAATGATTTTATTCCTAGTGTGTTGTTTTTCTCCTTATTGCTTTACTGTAATTGACCAAGTACTTTCTGGCTCACCTTTTTAATGTGGGCTAAAGCAGTTTGAGTTATTCCCCCGTGGATGGTATTGCTCCTTTAGTGCAATAACCTGCCATCCTTTTATATTTTATATTATGACTCCTCATGCCATTCCAGAAAAGACAAAAAGGAAATCAAGGCTGCAAAGCTGCATATCATTTGAGCATGTTGTGTTTTCTCAGTTTCAAAGACTTAGAAGCCAGCCAGAGAGAGGAAATCTTGCTGTTCTTTCTCCGCACAGTGATTTTCTCTGCACAGTGATATACTGCATGCTTAGCATATGGATCTCAACTATTGGGATGCCAAGAAGAACAGTTAATGACATTTGTCTCCATAGAGATTATAATGTAGAGACAACACAAAACTTAAAATGCAGAACGTTAAGTGACAACATAATGGTTATGTAATATGAAGGGATAGTTAATAACAGTCCCCAGATGGGAGCGTGACCATGAGCCAAATAGATGATGAGAGCTCTAAGGTCAGAAAGGGGAAGTTGGAAGGCCTCTGGGAGAAGCAGGGATTTAGCCTTCACAGAGTGATATAATTTGGAGAGGTAAAGAAAAAGGAGGAGAAACTGGAGGTCAGCAGATTTGGTGTCTGAGTCTTGGCTTCACTAATAAATGGCTGTCTAACCTTTCACAAGTGATTTTCTAAGATTCAGTTTCTTCATCTGTAAAATGGTCATGTTAATTGCCACAGCTGGATACCCAGGAAGCATACTCAGAGATGGAAATTAATGTGTAGGAGGAGGTTTGTGAGGGAATCTTCTGGAGACCAACATCTGTGGAAAGGAGGAGGAAGGAAGCAGACTAGTTAGGGAGAAGTCAAGCTGTGACACAGGTCATTAGAGGCCTCTGCCAACCCCATAGGGAATTCTGGGGCTAGATGGCCCTGCAGGACTGTCCTGAGTTGGGACAAGAGGGCCTTCGTAACCCCATCAATCAGACATTGCATGTGGGCCACTCTGGGAAGGGGCCGTGACTGAGCAAGATGTTGACTTCTGTATTTACCAGTATAGACTTCATCTAGATTTACCAGTTGTTAATATTTTGCCACATTTTTGTAATTTTTCTTTATATCTATCTATATAGTATATACACATATACACTTATAAATTATTATTATTACTGATCCATTTGAGAATAGATTCCATGCATCACAATTCTTCATCCCTAAGTATTTAAATGTGTAGCATCTAAAAACAAGAACATTCTCTTATATAACCACAGTCTGATGATTGAATTTAGGAAATTTCACATCAGTACATACACTATTTAATATACAAATCCATATTCAGATTTCATTGATTATCCCAATAGTACCCATTATAGCAATTGTTTTTCCAATTCAGGATACAAGCCAGGATCACACATTACACTCAGTTGCTATGTCTCTTTGGTGTATTTACTCTAGAATGGTTCCTCCATCATTCTTCGTCTTTCATGACAATGACATTTTTTAAGAGTTCAGGCCAGTTGTTTTGTAAGATATCTCTTACTGTGGGTTTATCTGTTCCTCATCATGAGCTTCAGGTTATACACTTTTGGTGGTTGCCTACATAAGAAATATTGTGTGTCCTGAACTTTTAAACATTTAATTATAGGAGTTTCAGCCACAAATAAAAGTAGTCATAGTAGTATAATTTTTCTATAGACTAATCAACCCAGCCGGTTCCACAGTTATCACCCATGACCAATCTTGTTTTTCTATACTTCTACCTGTTCTCACATGTTACTTTTAAGGAAGTCCTATTCATCATATATTATATCTATAAATATTTCAGTGAATATGTGAATTTTAATCTGCTCTTTGACATTTTCCCTTGAATGTCCATTAGGCATCTCAAGCTCAGGATTTCCAAAACCGAATTCCTAAATTTCCCTACCACACCTGCCCTCTCCACAGCCTTCCCCATTGTTACATAAGCAAAGGCGAGATCTAGGTGAGAAGGAACCTTCCAGCCCAGTAAGTAATGCCTGAAGGCTTACTTAGTGTGTGGCAGTTTAAGGATATCAGGCAAATGACTTTGTCATCTCCTCTATGAAGAAGTTGGGTGGCAAAACACCTGGTGATCATACTGACATCCTTCTCCAAGTTCTCTAAACTGGGGCCCTGGGGCTCTGTAAGTATTAATATATACAATGTCAGGCATAGAGTAGACCCTAGCACAGTGGTCAGGAGGGAAGATGCAAGGGGCAAGCTGCTGGGATTTATATCCCTCTTTGCCACTGACTAATATGTATCCTTGGACAAGTTAACCAAACTCTTTGGGCCTCAGATTTCTCATCTGTGAAGTGGGACTAATAATGATTTTTGCCTCGTAGAGTTGTTGTTAGGGTGAGTTGAGATAATATATGAAATGCACTAAGAATAGTTTATAGCACATAGTAAGTGCTCAATAAATGTTAACAACTTAGACTCTCAATATGTGTGTGGTTGCTTCACTTTGAAAATCCCCAAGCCAAGTATCTGAAGGTGTTGACATGTATTAGTGATGTTTTATACCTGAGGGCATTGGTAAGTGAAGCAGCTGTTTGTTAAAACATTCATGTAGTATCTTTTTAGCATGCAAAAAGTGCTAGTGCCAGTTCTCTGAGAAAATGCCATGAAGTTGTTTAATATAAATTCCAACCATTTGCAGTTCTCCAACTTGGACTTCTGGCCACAGCCACTTCTCACTCTTGCAGGGAGACTACTCCATAAATGAAACTCGCCTACTGGTGCACAGACAATGCCAGCTCTCAGAAGTTATTAGGTGGTACTGCAGAGTCATTGGAATGTTGGCAGAATGACAAGAAGTCAGTGTTGACTTCTTTTCTGACTGAGGAATTTCCATGTACATTTGAAGAGAGGTTGCGATTCATAATATGGATAGATAAATGATGAATGGATAGGTGAATTGATGGACAGGTAGGTGGATGGATGGGTGAATGGGTGGATAAGTGGGCCTTTGTGGCTCCGTGATCCTCCTGAAACTTCTGCTCTCAGGGAAGGGTTTCTGTTCAAAAAAGCTTTTTTAAAAAATTTTTTTATTTTTATTTATTTATTTATTTATTTTAACTGCCTCAAGCCAGATTAAATTCCAGGCCTGACTCCATGTTCCCACTAGAGGCCAAAAAGGAGACCCTATGGAATGACAGCTGGACAGCTTTCAGCTCTGAGGAGGGCAAGGGGCACACTGTGACTAAGACTGGTCCTTTAACTCACAGAGGCCAAGGTAATGTACATGAAGGGCCTGCTCTGTCCAGATGAATTATCCTCTTGGCCTCAGCTTTATACATCAAGTGAGACCACTGGTGTCCTGTGCCTTACTACTTAGAGTGTGGTCCCTGACCGGCACCAGGGACATCATCTGGAAACCCGTGAGAAATACAAACTCTCTGGCCTCATCCCTCCTGAATCAGAATCTGCATTTTAAACTATTTGGAAATTCATATACGCATTAAAGTTTGAGACATTTTTTACCAGAATGTGAGTTGGAATCAGTATCAGTCTTAATAAAAATCAAATATTATATAAAATGTATTACATATTTATGTTTTAAGGCCCTAATATTTCTGACTTTTAAAAATTTACTTATGCTGGGAGTGGCAGCTCACACCTGTAATCCCAGCACTTTGAGAGAACAAGGCAGGTGGATCACCTGAGGTCAGGAGTTCGAGATCAGCCTGACCAACATGGTGAAACCTTTCTTTACTAAAAATACAAAAATTAGCCGGGCATGGTGGTGCACGCCTGAAATCCCAGCTACTAGGGAGGCTGAGACAGGAGAGTCACTTGAATCCAGGAGACAGAGGTTGCAGTGAGCTGAGATCACACCATCGCACTCCAGACTGGGCAATAAGAGTGAAACTCCATCTCAAAAAATAAAATAAAATAAATTCTCTTATTTTCCGTTTATTTTAATAAGGAGTATATAATTTACCTGCGGCAAAACTCACCTCTTTTTATATAGTTCTGTAAGTTTTGATTTGTATACAATAAGATTCACTCTTTAGTAAACAGTTCTATCAACATTGACAAGTGCAAATAGTCATATAATTATCAGCACAATCAAGATTATAGAACATTTCTCTGTCCTGAAAATTCCCTGTGCTACCCCTTTGTAGTCAGCTCCTCCCACCGTACCCTGCACTTCACAACCATGGTCTACTTTCTGTCCCTATGGTTTTTCCTTTTTACAATGTCATATTACTGAAATCATCGCTTAGCATCATAGACCCCCATTGTAACTGGATAGTAGTTATGAATATGGATCTAGAGCTATGCATAGTCACATGCTAGAGCCTTGTAATTTTGAATAACTTCATTCCCCAGAGAACTGTCACAAGGAGACTCAGGTCTGGCATTAAAGTCCCAGGCATCTCACTAGCAACTGTCCCGAAGGTTTCTGGCCCCAGTAAGAGTCTGCTGTTAGAGGAACTTTCTACCCAGAAAATTTTGAGGCTAAACTGCTGGTTTCCCTGTCAGACTTGTCAGCTTTTTGCAATGGCTGGGAGGCCTTAGTTCCTGAGAACAGTGTGAGTAGAGGTAGGCTCCTTCCATCTTGCTCTAGTGAGATTTCTAGGGATCAGATCCACCTCACTAAAAAGCTTAATAATGGGAAAGTCCCGAGAATCTGGGGGAGCTTCTGGGCCCACTTTTCCAGTTGAAAGTCAGGGACCTCCTACAAAGAACTCAAACAAATTTACAAGAAAAAAACAACCCCATCAAAAAGTGGGCAAAGGATATGAACAGACATTTCTCAAAAGAAGACATTCATACAGCCAACAGACACATGAAAAAATGCTCATCATCACTGGCCATCAGAGAAATGTAAATCAAAACCACAATGAGATACCATCTCACACCAGTTAGAATGGCGATCATTAAAAAGTCAGGAAACAACAAGTGCTGGAGAGGATGTGGAGAAATAGGAACACTTTTACACTGTTGGTNTGTTAAAATTTATCTTGAGATTCCTTTAACCCATGTGTTATTTAGAAGTGTGTTGTTTAATCTCCATGTGTTTTGGGATTTTCTAGTTATCATTCTGTTATTGATCTCTAATTTACTTCCACTGTAGTCTGAGTACAGACATTGTATGATTTCTATTTTTAAAAAAATTCTAAATATCTTTTATGACCCTAAATATAGTCTGTCCCCATGAATATTACATGTGAGCTTGAGAAGATTTGTATTCTGCTGCTGTTGAATGAAGTAGTCTGTAGATGTCAGTTTTATCCTTTTGATCAATGATATTGTCAAGTTCAACTATGTCCTTACTGATTTTCTATCTGCTGGATCTACTTCTGAAAGAAGGATGTTGAGGTCTCCAATGATGATAGTGGATTTATCTTATTTTTCCTTTCAGTGCTGTCAGTTTTGGCTTCACGTATTTTGACACTGTTGTTAGGCACATACACATTGAGGAACATGTGTGTTAAGGATTATTTTGACTTCTTAAATAATTGACCTCTTTATTATTATGTAATGCCTTTATTTATCCCTCATAGCTTCCCTTGCTTTGAAATCTGCTCTGTCTGAAATTATTAAGGCTCCCCTTGATTTCTTTCTTTTTTTTTTTTTTTTTTTTTTGAGACGGAGTCTCGCTCTGTCGCCCAGGCTGGAGTGCAGTGGCCGGATCTCAGCTCACTGCAAGCTCCCCCTCCCGGGTTTACGCCATTCTCCTGCCTCAGCCTCCCGAGTAGCTGGGACTACAGGCGCCTGCCACCTCGCCCAGCTAGTTTTTTTGTATTTTTTAGTAGAGACAGGGTTTCATCGTGTTAGCCAGGATGGTCTCGATCTCCTGACCTCGTGATTCACCCGTCTCGGCCTCCCAAAGTGCTGGGATTACAGGCGTGAGCCACCGTACCCGGCCCCTTGATTTCTTTTAATGAGTTTTCACATGGTATCTTGTTCTCCAACCAATTGCTTTTAACCTATTGTGTCTTTATATTTAAAGTGAGTTTCTTGTAATTAACATGTAGTTGGATCTTATTTTTTGATCCACCCTGATGATTTCTTTTAATTGGTACATTTAGGTCATTGATGTTCAATGTGATTATTGATGTAGTTGGGTTAGTATCTACCCTATTTCTTACTGTTTTCTATTTGTTGTCTCTGTTCTTTGTTCCATTTTTATCTTCTAGTCCTTTCTGCCTTTTTTTTAAAGAGGCCAAATAAAGATTTTTAAGGCTGATTTGAATAGTCAGTACAGGTTGAGTATCCCTTATCTGAAATGCTTAGGACCAGAAGTGTTTCAGATTTTGGATTTTTCTTTTTTTTTGGGGGGGGGGGCGGAATATTTGGTTCAGTGTCCCTAATTTGAAAACCTGAAATTTGAAATGCTCCAATGAGTATTTCTTTTGACCTTCATGGTGGTGCTGAAAAAGTGTCAGATTTGTGAGCATTTTAAATTTTGGATTTTTGGATTAGGGATACTCAACCTGTAGTACATTATCTTGAGAATCATGAAGAAAAAGTTAGAGATGAGTACACATCATATTGTGAGGCTGTAATTTTGTTATGTGTAAATTTTTTTGCATTAAACAATTTTTAAGGCCAATTTGTTTCTAAAAACAATGGATATGGATTGCCTTTTACATAAATTAATATATCTGCTCCATTTTATTTAACTGTTGCAAAATACTCTATATTATGGATACACCATCTGTTTTTAACTAGTATGCTATTGTTTTCTTTTTACGGTTTTAATTGAGAAGATTCCCTTATCTCTCCTTTCTAGCATATCAGTTATACTTTTTTTAGTGGTTGTCCTAGAATTGGCAGTATACATTTACAACTAATCCAAGTTTACTTTCCTTTTAAAATTAAATTTAAATTTTTTTGAGAAAGGATCTCATCTGTTGCTGAGCTGGAGTGGAGTAGTGTGATTTCAGTTCACTGCAGCCCTGACCAGCCCCCCTGAGTAGCTGGGACCAAAGGTGAGTGCCACCACACCTGGCTAATTTTTGTATTTTTTGTAGAGATGGGGTTTCACCATGATGCCCAACCTGGTCTTGAACTCCTGAGCTCAAACCATTCACCTGCCTTGGCCTCCCAAATTGCTGGGATTACAGGCGTGAGCCACCATGCCTGGCCCAAGTCTGCTTTCAAACAACGTTATACCACTTCATAGGTAGTGTGGGTACCTTATAATAACAAAATAATCCTAATTCTCTCCTCCGTCACTTCTATAATTACCATCACTCCATTTATATATAAACATACATAAGAAAATATATATACACGCATGCACACATAAGCATACATCATTGAATACATTTTTACTATTATTATTAGAACAAGTTGTCTGTTAGATTAAGAAAAATAAAAGTTTGTAAAACCTACCTTCCTTGATTCTTTCTTCAGTGGTCTTTCTTTATGTAGATCTGAGTTTCTGACCTATGTTATTTTCCTTCGTTTAACATTTCTTACAAGGCAGGTCTGCTAGCAACAAATTCCCTCAATTTTTGTTTGTCTGAGGAAGTCTTTATTTCTCCTTTACTTTTGAAGGACAATTTTTCAAGGTACAGAATTCTAAGTTGGTGGGATTTTCTCTTATAACTTTATATATTTCACATGGCTTTCATTTTACTTGCATGATTTCTGAGAAGTCTAATGTAATTCTTGTATTTGTTCCTGTATAGGCAAAATGGTTTCCCCCACTCTGGCTTCTTTCAGCATTTTTTCTTTACCTTTAATTTTCTGTGGTTTGAAAATAATATGCCTAGGTGGTGGTGGTGGTAATGGTGGTGGTGTTTCTTTTTGGTGTATATCCTACTTAGTGATCTCTAAGCTTCCTGGATCTACGGATTGTTGTCTGACATCAATTTGAGGAAATTCTCAGGCATTATTGTTTTAAATATTTCTTCTTTTCTCTCTGTTTTCCCTCTAGTATTTTTCATACATCTGTGTATGTATGTAGCAGTGTCATAATCCTCAGATATTCTCTTCTGTTTCTTTTAGTCTGTGTTCTCTTTGTTTTTCAGGTTTTGGAGATTTCTATTAAGATATCCTCAAGCTCAGAGATTTTTTCCTCAGCCATTTTCCATCTACTAATAAGCCCATCAAAGGCATTCTTTGTTTCTGTTACAGTATTTTTTTACACTTTTATTTTAGGCTTAGGACTGCTTGTGCAGATTTGTTATACAGATAAATTGTATGTAAAGGTTGTGATTTAAGATTATTTCATCACCCAGGTGACAAGCATTTAATTTATGGGTGGCCTTTGTTTTTATTTTTGTTTGAAACAGAGTCTCGCTCTGTCGCCCAGGCTGATGGCACCATCTCAGGTCACTGCAACCTCCACCTCCTAGTTTTAAGTGATTCTCATGCCTTAACCTCCTAAGTAGCTGGGATTACAGGCATGTGCCATCACAGTAATATTTTTAGTAAAGCCAGGGTTTCACCATGATGTCCAGGCCAGTCTCGAACTCCTGGCCTCAAGTGATCCACTTGCCTCGGCCTCCCAAAAGTGCTGCGATTACAGGCATGAGCCACCATGCCTAGCCCTTGATAGGTAATTTTCGATCCTTACCCTCCTCCCACCATCTGCCTCTCAGTAGGCCCCAGTGTCTGTTGTTCCCTTCTTTGTGTTCATGTATACTCAATGTTTAGCTTCCACTTATAAGTGAAAACATACAACATTTGGTTTTCTGTTCCTGTGTTAGCTTGCTTAGGATAATGGCCTCCAGCTCCATCCATGTTGCTGCAAAGGATATGATCTCATTCTTTTTATGGCTGTGTAGTATTCCATGGTGTATATGTACTACATTTTCTTTATCTAGTCTACCATTGATGAACATTTAGGTTTATTCTATGTCTTTGCTTTTGTGAATACTGCTGCAATGAACGTTATGTGTGCACATGTCTTTATCGTAGAATGATTTCTATTCCTTTGGGTACATACCCAATAATGGAATTGCAAGGATGATTGGTCATTCTATTTTTAAGTTATTTGAGAAATTACCAAGCTGGTTTCCAAAATAACTCAACGAATTTACATTCCCACTGGCAGTGTATAAGCATTCCCTTTTCTCTGTGTCCTCTTCAGCATCTGTTATTTTCTAACTTTTTAGTAATAGCCATTGTGACTGGTGTGAAATGGTATCTCATTGTGGTTTTGATATGCATTTCTCTGAGGATTAGTGATATTAAGCATTTTTTCACATGTTTTTTGGACACATATATGTCTTCTTTTAAGAAGTGTCTGTTCATATCCTTTGTACACTTTTTAATGGGGTTGTTAGTTGTTTGCTTGCAGATTTGTTTCAGTTCCTGATAGATTCTGGATATTAGACCTTGTCAGATGTATAGTTTGTGAATATTTTCTCCCATTCTGTAGGCTGTTCGTTTACTCTTGACAGTTTCTTTTGATGTGCAGAAGCTCTTTAATTTAATTAGGTTTCATTTGTCAATTTTTGTTTTTGTTGCAATTACTTTTGTCATCTTCATCATTAAATCTTTGCCAAGGCCTGTGTGCAGAATGGTATTTCCTAGATTACCTTCCAGGATTTTTATTGTTTTAGGTTTTACATTTAAGTCTTTAATCCATCTTGAGTTGATTTTTGTACATGGTATAAGGAAGGGGTCCAGTGTTAATCTTCTGCATATGGCTAGCCAGTTATTCCAACACCTTTTATTGAATAGCAAGTCTTTCCCCACTGCTTGTTTTTGTCCACTTTGTCCAAGATCAGATGGTTGTAGGTGTGTGACTTCATTCCTGGCCTCTCTGTTCTGTTCCATTGGTCTATGTGTCCATTTTTTGTATGAGTACATACTGTTTTGGTTATGGTATCCTTGTGATATCGTTTGAAGTCAGGTGATGTGATGCCTCTAACTTTGTTCTTTTGCTTAGGATTACCTTGGCTATTAGGGCTGAATTTAAGGTTCATATGAATTTTAAAATACTTTTTTGTAATACTGTGAAGAATGTCATTAGTAGTTTGATAGGAATACTATTGAATATGTAAATTGCTTTGGGCAGTATGACTATTTTAACAATATTGATTCTTCCTAATCATGAGTGTGAAATATTTTTCTATTTGTTTGTGTAATCTCTGATTTCTTTAAGCAATGTTTCGTAATTCTCACTGTAGAGAATTTTCACCCCCTCGTTAACTATATTCCCAGGTGTTTTGTTCTTTGTATGGCTATTGTGAAAGAGATTGCATTCTTGATTTGGCCCTCAGCTTGGACATTGATGGTTTATAGAAATGCTACTGATTTTTGTACATTGATTTTGTAGGCTGAAGCTTTGCTGAGGTCATTTATCAGATTTAGGAGCTTTTGAACAGAGACTGTGGGGTTTTCTAGGTATAGACTCACATTGTCTACAAACAGATAGTTTGATTTCTTCTCCTATTTGGATAACTTTTATTTCTTTGTCTTTCCTGATTGCCCTGACTAGGACTTACAGTACTTTGTTGAATAGAAATGGTGAGAATGGGCATCCTTTTCTTGTTCTGTTTCTCAAGGGGATTGCTATGGCTTTTTTTTGTTCGGTATTATATTGGCTGTGGGTTTGTCAGAGATGCCTCATTATTTTGAGTTATGTTCCTTCAATATCTGGTTTGTTGTGGAGAGTTTTTAACGTGAAAATATGTTGAATTTTATCAAAAACCATTTCTTCATCTGTTAAGATGATCGTGTGGTTTTTGTTTTTAGTTCTGTTTCTGTGATGAATCACATTTATTAATTTGTGTATGTTGAACCAACCTTGCATCCCAGTAATAAAGCCTACTTGATCATGGTGGTTTAGCTTTTTGATATGCTGCTGGATTTGGTTAGCTAGCATTTTATTGAGGATTTTTGCATCTATGTTCATCAAGGGTATTGTTGTGTGTCTGCCATATTTTCGGTATCCGGATGATGCTGGCCCCATAGAGTGAGTTAGGGAGGAGTCCCACCTCCTTAATTTTTTGGAATAGTTTCCATAGGAATGGTACAAGGTCTTCTTTATACATCTGGAAGAATTCATCTGTGAATCTCTCTGGTATGGGACTTTTTCTTGTTGGTAGGCTTTTTATCACTGATTCAGTTTCAGACCTCATTTTTGGTCTGTTTTCAAGAGTTCATTTTCTTCCTGGTTTAATGTTGGGAGGTTGTAGGTTTCCAGGAATGTATTGGTTTCTTCCAGGTTTTTTAGTTTGTATGCATAAATATGTTTGTAGTAGTCTCTGAGGATTTTTTTATTTCTATGGAGTTGGTGGTAATATCCGATTTGTCATTTCTAATTGTGTTTATTTGTGTCTTCTCCTTTTTTTCTTTATTATTCTAGCTAGTGGTGTATCAGTCTTATTTATTCTTTTAAAAAAACAATTCCTGGATTAATTAATCTTTTGGAGGTTTCTCACATCTCAATTTCATTCAGTTCAGCTCTGATTTTGGTTAGTTCTTGTCTTCAGCTTTGGGGTTGGTTTGCTCTTGTTTTTCTAGTGCTTCTAGTTGTGATGTTAGGTTGTTAATTCAAGATTTAACTTTTTGATGTGAGCATCTGGCACTATAAACTTTCCTCTTAGCACTACTTTAGCTGCGTCCAAGATTCTGGTATGTTGTATCTTTGTTCTCATTAGTTTCAAATAATTTCTTGATTTCTAATTGCATTGCTTACCCAAAAGTCATTCAGGAGAAGATTGTTTAATTTCCATGTACTTATATGGTTTTTAGAGATCTCCTTAGTATTGATTTCTGCTTTTATTGTGCTGTGGACTGAGAGCTTGGTTGGTATGATTTCGATTTTTTTTATTTTGCTGAGAATTGTGTTGTGGCTGATTGTATGTTTGATTTTAGAGTATGTGCCATGTGGCAATGAGAAGAATGTATGTTCTGTTGTCTGGGGTGGAGAGTTCTGTAGATGTCTGTTGGGTTCTTTTGGTCAAATGTCAAGTTCAAGTCCTGAATATCTGTTTTCTGCCTTGGTGCTCTGTGTGATACTGTCAGTGGGGTGTTGAAGTCTCTCACTATTATTGTGTGGTTATCTAAGTCTCTTTGTAGGTCTCTCAGAACATGGTGCTTCTGTGTTGGGTGCATATATATTTAGGATAGTTAGGTCTTCTTGTTGAATTGAACCCTTTACCATTATGTAGTGCACTTCTTTGCCTTCTTTGATTATTGTTGGTATAAAGTCTGTTTGGTCTGAAATTAGAATAGCACCCCTGCTTTTTTCTGTTTTCCATTTTTATGGTAGATTTTTCTCAGTTCCTTTACTTTGAGCCTATGTGTGCCATTGCATGTGAGATGGGTCTCTTGAAGACAGCATACAGTTGGGTCTTGCTTCTTTATCCGGCTCAACACAGTGCCTTTTAATTGTGGCATTTGGTCTGTTTACATTCAAGGTTAATATTGATATGTATAGATTTGATTCTGTCATCATGTTATTAGCTGGAGTTATTATACAGACTTGATTGTGTAGTTGTTTTATAGTGTCAACAGTCTTTGTATTTGTGTTTTCGTGGTAGTTGGTAACAGTCTTTCCTTTTCATATTTAGCACTCCCTAGAGGACCTTTTGTAAGGTAAGTCTGGTGGTAATGTATTTCCTTAGAATTTGCTTATCTTAAAAGGATCTTAGGGTTTTGTTGTTGTTGTTGTTATGTTTTTGTTTGTTGTTTATGAAGCTTGTTTGGCTGGGTATGAAATTCTTGATTGGAATTTTGTTTCTTTAAAAATGCTGAATATAGTCCCCCTGTTTCTTTTGGCTTGTAGGGTTTCTGTTGAGAGGTCTGCTGTTAGCCTAATGGGGTTTCATTCGTAGGTGACCTGCCCCTTCTCTCTAACTGACTTTAGCATTTTTTCTTTCATTTTGACCTTGGAGAATCTGATGACTGTGTCTTGGGGATGCTCATCTTTGTATAGTATCTCACAAGGGTTCTCTGCATTTCCTGATTTTGAATGTTGGCCTCTCTAGCAAGGCGGGGAAAATTTTTATAGACAGTATCCTTAAATATATGTTCCAAATTGCTTGCTTTCTCTCCCTCTCTTTAAGAGATGCCAGTGAGTCATAGATTTTGTCTCTTTACATAATTCTTGCTTTCTCTCCCTCTCTTTCAGATATGCCAGTAGATTTGGTCTCTTTACATAATTCCATATTTTTTGAGGTTCATTCTTTTTTATTCTTTTTTCTTTATTTTTGTCTGAGTTAATTTGGAGAACCAGCATTTGAGCTTTGAAAATTTTTCCACATCTTGGTCTATTCTGGTCTTACTATTTGCAATTGTATTATGAAATTCTTGAAGTGAGTTTTTCAGCTCTATCAGATCAGTTTGGTCCTTTCTTAAAATGGCCATTTCATATTTCAGTTCCTGTATTATTTTATTGTATTCCTTAGATTTCTTGGATTGGGTTTTGACTTTCTCCTGAATCTCAATTATCTTTTCTATCCATATTCTGAATTCTACGTCTGTCATTTCAGCCAAGTTAAGAATCATTGCTGGGGAACTTGTGCAGTTATTTGGAGGTAAGAATACACTCTGACTTTTTGAATTGCCAGAGTTCTTGTGCTGGTTCTTTCTCATATTTGTGAGTTGATGTTCCTTCAATCGTTGAAGTTGCTTTCTTTTGGGTGGATTTTTTGCTTTTATCTTCTTTGACACCCTTGGGAGTTTGATTGTGGTACAGGGTGGGTTCAGGCATCTGGCTTTGTTTATGGAATAAGCTGAGCTGTGTGCTCTAACTCTAGAGGCTGGTGCCAGTCCCTGAGCTTTGTTCTCTGGACGCTTGAGGTTAGGAACCTACTGCACTGGGGTGGGGGTTGGAGGGTTGTGGTGTTCCCAGTCTGCTAACCACAGCATGCCAATAGTTGGTGCTGGCCAAAGGGTTCTGTTGGGGCAATGGCAGTGGGATCTGTGTTCACGTGCACATGCCAGCAGCCGAGGCAGAGTCGTGAGGTATACATGTATCAGCTGGGGTGGAGCACCTTTGGGAATGGAGTGATGGCATTCCTGCACCCCCTCGTGCTGGTGGCAGTGGTGGCATGGCTGGGTGGGCTGCAAGCAGGGCTGGGGTTGCCAGCATTTGTGTGTGTGCTTGTGCTGGTGGCAGCAGGGGAGATATTTCCAATATCTATGCATGCATTTGTGGTGGCAGCATGGTGGGGTGCCCACACATTGGTGGAGGGGACAGTGGGGTGTGCTTGCACCAGCAGAAGTAGTGCTATGGTGTTTGCACTAGCTGGGGAGGGGAGGAAAGGTCTGTCTACACATGCATGGCAGCAAAACAGTGGTAAGAAGGTTATTGGTGAGTGCATGCTAATCAAATGGCAAAGGAAAGCTTCAGGTGAGCTGGTGTGTTTTGGCAGGGGCAGGTCTGCTGGAGCTCTCCGACAGTCAACTGTGGCCTGCTGGTGAAAGAGCTATGATGAGGGCCCCCAGGAAATATCCTGGTTGGGCATCCAAGGCTGCACTGCTAGCAGGCATGGTGAGGGTGGGGCCCCAGGAGAAGCCAGTAGACATAGGAGTGCTCAGATTGGACTGGCCCCATCCCACAGGCAACATTGCCCTGCTCTGCCTAAGTCTAATAGTCTCCCTAAGGTTAAAGTCTCCTAAAGGAGCATGGTGAGCCTTGGGGAACTGGCTTGTCTTGTCCCTGGCTCCACTGCAGATGTTCCCACACCAAACCCTCTGGGCTCTGCACAGGCTGGAATCTCACCCCATCCACCTCTCTAAACAGTTCTCTCTACCAGCTCAAGTGTCCTTGGGGATCTTGGGGTCTTCTGTTGCAAGGATTCCAGAGGTTCATGGCAAGAGTGGGCCATTCCTCACCTATTCAACTCACCTTTTCTCAAAGAGTTGCTGGGACCAGGAATGAGTCTTGGTTCTTGACAGCCCCATGCAGGGCTCCCAGCTTCTTCTGCTTACAGCTAAGCATCTGGGTCCTCCCTCTACCCACTCTCAATGCCTTCTCTCCAAAGATCTGCTTGGAGTGTCCCAGTCTTCCCAATGTCCCCATCTCTTGATGGAATATGTTCCTTTTGGCGGTGTCTAGACAGCCATTTTGACTTGGGCCCTCCTTTTTTATCTCTAGCATTTCTTTTTGGTTCTTTCTTAGGATTTAAGAAATCCTAGGATTTTCGCTTATGTTGCCCATCTTTTTGTACATGCTATCTACTTTATCCATTAGAGACCTTAGCATAATCATAGTTTTTTTACATTCCCAGTCTGATAATTTCAACATCCCTGCCATGTCTTGTTCTGGTACTTTGTTTTGTCTCTTCAAAGTGTGTTTTTTACCTTTTAATATGTCTTATAATTTTTGTTTTGATAACCAAACATGTTACACTGAGTAAAAACTCTGCTGTAAATAGGACTTTAGTAATGTTGCAGTAAGTGTAGGGGGAGGAGAAGCATTCTACACTCCTAGGAGTAAGTTCTCCGTTTTTTAATGTGTCTGTGCCTCTGGCTGTGAACTTTGCAAGCCTTTCTCAATTCTCAGTTTCTCAAGGACAAGATGGCTAAAGTGGGCTATAGTTGGGTATTTCCCTTCTCTCATGTTGAGTGGGCTAGAGCTGGGTATTTTTATTCTTCCACATGGAAGGCTAGAACTAACTGGAATTGGACATTTTCTTTCACCTGGGCCAGTTAGGCTCTGATTAGTAGATTAGGTTCTGGTTAACTAATTTCTCCTAAGAGCAAGCCTTGCTGAGAAGAACAGAGTACACTGACTTATTTCAAAATGGTTCCTTCTCTTTTCTCCCTACTGGAAGCATGCAGGGCCGTTTCTCCCATATGTACTGGGATAACATAGTCAAGCTCCTGGAGGTATATCTCACACACTAATGGGGACCCTGTATAACTGAGTTGCCCTGGAGTTTTTAACTTTCAGATTTGTCCACACTGAGCCTCCAGGAATTCATCAATTACAGTTCATGTTTTCCTACCCCAGCACTGGTTCCCACAATGGTTTCTACTTGTGAGTTTACTCTGGTAAGCCCTGACTCCATCCGTGGATTTGCCTGCCTGTCTCTCCAATCTTGGGGGCAGAGGTTTGCCCTGTGTCCTCACCTCTCTAATGGATCCTAAAAGAGTTGTTGATTTTTTTTTAAACTCCTATCAGGAGGCAGTGATGCCTTCTAAGTGACTTCCATGGAAAATGAGAAACTAGAAGTCCTTCACCTATCTTCTTATCCTGTACCTCCTATTTTGGGATTAAAAATAGCCTCCCAAGTTAAATCAACTTTCAAGAAATATAAACCAAACCCTCAATAGACAAGTGTTAACTCTTGTTGCCTTCAGTATCCTTTACTGAACCCCTGCTGTTTGCAGAGAATAGTGCTTACTGCTATAAAGTGGAGAGAGAAATAGAACAGTCTTTGCCTTTGAGAGACTGAAAGTCTGTTTCAATTGAAAATGTATTTGTTCCCAAACTCTTTGTCAAAAGGATTTGAAAATCAAGTTGCCAGTTGATGCATATGTATAGCACATTTTGCTGAGCAGGGCTTAACTCTTTAGAGTTGTCTGAGAGACATTTATTTAATCCCCTTTTACATCAAATGCAATATATAGTAAGGCTAATAATAAAGGAATATCTATAGAAAGTGAAGATCAAAGGGAAGCTGAGGAAGTCAATGTGCTGACCATAGTTGCTGTGTGAATATATAGTTTGAGCTTCCAGGATGCCAGGTCAAAAAGGGAAAACATGATACAATTCCTAATTCTCATTATCAAGAATGTAAATGTGCTGCCAGTTCTTCAGGGAAGACAGAGTTTCTCATGTGATGTTTTATATAGAGCATATTGAGCACAGCAATATCTTCAATAGTTCTGCATGAAATGCAGTGTGAATTTTATAAAGGTGGTTTCTTTGGTGATGAAAAGCTGTTCTATAATGAACTAAACTATGTAGCCTTCCAAGGGTCTAACTCTATTCAGTGGTAAAATTTCAAGTACCTAGAGAATTTATAATCTGTTGGTTTTAATTAAAATTAAATGTTTGCTTCTCACTTTTTAAAATTAAAAATATGTGACCCTTGAAGAAGGAAAAAAAAAACTGAAGGCAGATTTTGATTTAAATTCTCAGAGGAATAAATGACAGGAATGCCCTTGGCTGATTTGATGAGTATGCTTCTCTACTGTCATGCATTAATGAACGGTGTTTTGACTTTCTATTTTTATGGTCACCTCCTAATCAAGGAGTGTTACAGCACAATTACTATTATTGATATTCTAAGACAGGCAAGATGCAGAATAGCATCCAATAGTAACTTAATATGGAGACTCATCAGTCTTTAGTAAGGGGTTCTGCTGGGTTGGTTTGCCCATTCTTTAGGCAGTAGAACCTTAACCATAATAGTCAAGAAAGTATTAATATAATAAAAACAGTTCTTAACTCAGAATTGTCTAAAGCAGCTCAAGGATTTGTTGTGTGTAATCAACTTTACACTCTGGCATGAGAATAATTTATGAATGCAAAAATATGTAAAAACAAATTCTGATGGCTAAGTGAATGGGGGCAGAGGACCAGAGTGAGTGAGCACAATAAATTTACACCCCTGTCTTTAAGAATTGGGAATTACCCTCTCACTGTATGACTTCTCCCATCTGATCCACATTTTTCACTTCCTTGTATGGTACACATTTTGCTGATGGTCTTCTGCATGTCGCATTCTATTCTGAACTAGGATAATCTATTCTTTGTAACAGAGTCCTTTTATAATTTGCTAAAGTTTATACATGCACCTGAGGATTCTCAAGATTCAATTTAAGTGTAATTGCTATTGGATGATTTCTGTAACCTGTGCATCATCTAACGCAGCAGTCCCTGACTTTTTTGACACCAGGGACTGGTTTTGTGGAAGACAGTTTTTTCAAGGATGGGGTGGGGGTGGGGTGGGGGATGGTTTCAGGATGAAACTGTTCCATCTCAGATTATCAGGCATTAGTTAGAATCTCATAAGGAGCACGCAACCTAGATCCCTCGCATATACATTTCACCGGAAAGTTTGTGTTCCTATGAGAATCTATCGTTGCCACTGGTCTGACAGGAGGCAGAGCTCAAGTGGTAATGCTCACTCACCCGCTGCTCACCTCCTGCTGTGCGGCCCAGTTCCTAACAGGCCATGGACTGGTACTGGTCCGCGGCCCAAGGGTTGGGTACCCCTGCTCTAGTGCACCAGGTGAAATGCTTGGTGCTACTTAATTCCCCCAGAATGTTTTCTGCTTTTGCTTGGCCTGTATCGCTCTCTAACTTTGGGATTCTTGTTATCTGTGTGAGTGTTCTACCTGCTGTGGTCCTGGGAAAGGCATTTTAAAATTCATTGACACATACTCTTTCCTAATTGAATCTTTGGGGGAAGAAACGAAGCAACACAAGCTGGACTCTGGCATTATTATTTGGATTGTTAAAAAAGGAATCATTGGCATGGAGTCATTTCTTAGTTGAAATCCAGGGTAAAATGGATCTTCCACTGTCAGAAGCATAGACGTCTTTTTTTTTTTTAATTTTTTTTTTTATTATACTTTAAGTTCTAGGGTACACGTGCACAATGTGCAGGTTTGTTACATATGTATACATGTGCCGTGTTGGTTTGCTGCACCCATTAACTCGTCATTTACATTATATATTTCTCCTAATGCTATCCCTCCCCCATCCCCCCACCCCACGACAGGCCCCAGTGTATGATGTTCCCCTTCCTGTGTCCAAGTGTTCTCATTGTTCAATTCCCACCTATGAGTGAGAACATGCAGTGTTTGGTTTTCTGTCCTTACGATAGTTTGCTGAGAATGATGGTTTCCAGCTTCATCCATGTCCTTACAAAGGACATGAACTCATCCTTTTTTATGGCTGCATAGTATTCCATGGTGTATATGTGCCACATTTTCTTAATCTAGTCTATCATTGATGGACATTTGGGTTGGTTCCAAGTCTTTGCTATTGTGAATAGTGCCACAATAAACATATGTGTGCATGTGTCTTTATAGCAGCATGATTTATAATCCTTTGGGTATATACCCAGTAATGGGATGGCTGGGTCAAATGGTATTTCTAGTTCTAGATCCTTGAGGAATCGCCACACTGTCTTCCACAATGGTTGACCTAGTTTACAGTCCCACCAACAGTGTTAAAGTGTTCCCATTTCTCCACATCCTCTCTAGCACCTGTTGTTTCCTGACTTTTTAATGATCTCCATTCTAACTGGTGTGAGATGGTATCTCATTGTGGTTTTGATTTGCATTTCTCTGATGGCCAGTGATGATGAGCATTTTTTTCATGTGTCTGTTGGCTGCATAAATGTCTTCTTTTGATGAGTTTTCATATTCTTTGCCCACTTTTTGATGGGGTTGACTTTTTCTTGTAAATTAGTTTGAGTTCTTTGTAGGTTCTGGATATTAGCCCTTTGTCAGATGGGTAGATTGCAAAAATTTTCTCCCATTCTGTAGGTTGCCTGTTCACTCTGATGGTAGTTTCTTTTGCTGTGCAGAAGCTCTTTAGTTTAATTAGATCCCATTTGTCAATTTTGACTTTTGTTGCCATCAGAAGCATAGACATCTTAAAACAACCTCCTCTCTTCCTACTTGCAGTAGCTCAGGAAGATGTTCTCATTAAACGCAAGTCTCAAACAGTGATGTTTCATTACCTCTCAGAATCACACTAATATTCTTTGTGAACTGAAACATCTGGGTACAAGACAGTTGCTTTTTTTTTTTTTTTTTTTTTTTTTTTTGACAATATTATCTGCCTAAGTGGAAGAATGGATGTTCAGTAAATTAGGGAAGTGCATCTTTTGCCAGATAGCCTGAAGAATGCTATAAAGAAAACCACCCTTTTGTTCAGAAATAGGAGGGTAAAACATTTTATTTTAAAAGGCACTTGAGTTCAGGAGCTTGAGATCAACCTAGACAACATAGCAAGACTCATTCTTACTAAAAATTAAAAAGACAAATTAATCAAGCTTGGTGGCACATGACTGTAATCCCAGCTACTCAGGAGGCTGAGGCAGGAGGATCGCTTGAGCCTGAGAGAGTGAAGCGGCAGTAAGCTATGATCATGCCACTGCACTCCAGCCTGGGTGAGAGAATGAGACCATGTTTCAAAAAAATAAAATCCTATAGATGTGATTACATGATTTCCTTATTGCATTTTGTCTATTGAGAAAAAGACAAATGATTTAGACAAGATTCATTGGATTATTGCCAATTCCTCAGCACAAAGCAATGCTTAATAAATAGCTGTTGGGTGAGTAAATAGATGAATGAATGAAATATGAGGTCATAAAAAGTATTTATTCTCTGTTGTACCCTTGAGTCTCCGAAAGTTTGCTCATTAATTTATGATAATTCAGATCTTTGGTTATCCTAAATGGACTGTGATTAGGCTTAAGAAAAATGGGTTCTAGGGGCAGTTTTCAGGTGCCCATAGGTTTGTTTTCTCTGGACAAGATGCAAGACTCCAGTGAGGAACTGGGTTTTAATGTGATGATTAATATGAGGTGATTATAGGAGATACGTCATAGATCTGAAAGACTAATTTTCAGGATTAGATGTGAGAGATTTTTGTAGACAACTTCACTGATGAACAACTTAGCTATTATCTTCTAAAGATTTTTATTTTAAAAATCTCTTGCATCTCAAGTTTTCTTTGTTTCTTACTTTTACTTTTTACGTGACAAATATACTTTCAAACTTTAAAGTGAAAAGCAATGTCAGAGGTGCTGGTATTCGCACCTTTTGAGTGTCAGCTGCAGGGAGATGTGTTTCTTGGCTGCTTCTAAAACATCTTCAGAAAAAAAACAGTGTGTTATCTGCACAGAAGAATTGACAAATGCAGGAAAAGACAGGAGTCACACGGCAACATTAATGCAGCATCTTAGGCAGTTTGCATCACCCAAACTGTGTCCTAAAATGAAGGTGTTTCATTTTTTAAGCTGCTGTTGTCAATACCTTTGATGGGATGTCTGTAAATATGCAGCCTAGTAATTGCTTCTAGCTCTACAGCATGAGCATCATGGACCTCCTTCCTAAGCCGTGGTTAGGAGAGAAGGAAATATCTATTGACCCTGATAGCTATTTTCCCCTCTCATAACTCCCGTGTGGATTAGTGGGGTTCCTGGGATCCCTCATCCTTTGCTTAAGTAAATATGTACAGAATTATATCAGCCTTAGGAGATTTAGAAGCCCTGGACTTTTTTTCAAAAAGTTTTTAAACCGATGCATAGTATTTGTGCATATTTATGGGATGCATGTGATATTTTGTTACCTGCATTGAGTGTGTAATAAGTCAGGGTATTTAGGATATCCATCACCTCCAGCATTTATCATTTCCATGTGTTGGGAACATTTCAAGTCCTCTTTTGTAGCTATTTTGAAATATACAATACATTGTGGTTAACTATAGTCACCCTACTCTGCTATCAAACATCAGAACTTACTCCTTCTATCTACCTGTGTGTTTGTATCCATTAACCAACCTTTGTTCACTCCCCTCAACCCCACACAGGAAAGCCCAAGACTTTTAAATCACCTCTGTGATTTACTAGCCCTGTAGCTCTGGGCAAATTGCCTAAGTTTTCCGGACTTCCTCTTCCTGCTCTATTAAATGTAAAAGATCATTAATGTTGCCTACTCTCATTTGTTTATTATGAAACTTGAATTAAATGCAACAAAGCAAATAGAAACACCTTGTATTCTATGGTGTTGGCTTAATATTGCTGAGTGAATAATGTTAGAAACGTGGATGATTGTGGAAGAGCAGACGTATTACAGAGTGTGCTAAGGCAGCTGACGTTTGCCACTTGGAAGTGAGATTTGAGAACAGCACTGAAAGGGATATGTTTGAAGAGTATAGCTCTTGCAAATATTTGTTGTATGCGAATCAGTAAGATCTAGTGACAAACATCCCAGAGAAGATAAAGATTTAGCAAAAATTGTAAACCACTGTCTGTTGTTTTAGAGAGCTGCTGAAAAATTCAATGGAAGCCCACAAAGTCTAGAGATATTTGAACTTATTTTTTATTTGAAATAACTGGTTGGGTAATGTATTTTAGGAAAATGTTAGAACCTGCCATAGTTACCAGGTATATATAGAAAAGCTCGGAAGGCAACCAGGCCACAGTCACCCAAGAAAACATGGGTTTTGTCCATAAAATTTTAATTGCCCAAGGGAGTAAAGCCAAAATGGGGAAGGGTGGAGTTAGATGAGGATGTGTAATTGCCCTGAGATGTTAGGAGCCCAGTTCTTTAAGTCAGGGAGACTTGGACTCTGATTTTTCTTGCCACTAAACAACTTTATGATCTTGGGCAGATTGCTTTACCTCTTCAAGGTTTAATTTTGTCATCTATAAAATGTGCATACAATGCCTGCTTTCCAGGGTTGAAATAATTAGATTACACATTAAGTGATTAGCATAATGGACTCATGGAAAGCACTGGACCATAGGGAAAGTCAGAACATTACAATTAGTTTTATTGTCCTCAGCCCTCAATGGCCACCTCTTTCCCCACGTCAGTATTGCTGCCTGCTACACTAATTACTGTGTCCAGCTGCTGTTTATAACCTAGATGCTGATCAAAACCAGCTGACTGGGAATAGACAATGCCCACACTGTGGAAATTATAACAGTTCTTGTGCCTTAGAGACATTGTAACATCTTTCCAGCCCACTGACCTTGGGGCAGTGGGGGAGTCAGGGTGGGATAATCATTGTAGACATGAGCCCATTTTAGAGATGAAATAAGTATCTTCTAAGCTTCAACCTATGTACAGAGCAGACCTAGAATCCAAATTTCCTGAGAACTAGTCCAGGCAATTTATGTATAGTGTGGGTCCCAGGGTGAGTGTAGGCTCCAGGGCTCCTTCCTCTGAGGAATCTGTTCATAGCCTGAATCTGTTTCTTTAGAAGACACTTAATATTTATTGAATGGTCAGTCAACTCAGCCTCATAAATGTACCTTCTACATCTGTAACAACCAGCACAAATTCAAGTTGATCCCTTCTAATCTAGAATAGGGCCAAGGGTGATTCAGCCAAGTTTCAGAACCCCTAAGACACTTCTGAATGCCTGTTTCAGAACAGTTCAAATAGGAAGGCTAAAAATTAGAGGTAAGGGAAGTAGACAAGATGTAAGTTTTTTAAAAACTTTTATCTTAGTTCAGGGGTCCATGTGCAGCTTTGTTACGTAGGTAAACTCGTGTCGGGGGGGTTGTTGTACAGATTATTTCATCACCCAGGTACTAAGCCTACTACCCAATAGTAGTTATTTTCTCCACTCCTCTTCCTCCTCCCCACCCTCCACCTTCTAGTAGGCCCCAGTGTCTGTTGTTCCCCTCTTTGGGTCCATGTGTTCTCCTCAGTTAGCTCCCACTTACAAGTGAGAACATGTGACGTTTGGTTTTCTGTTCCTGTGTTAGTTCGCTAAGGATTATGGCCTCCAGCTCCATCTATGTTGCTGCAAAGGACATGATGTCATTTTTTACAGCTGCATAGTATTCCATGGTGTATATGTACCACATTTTCTTTATCCAGTGTACCACTGATGGACATTGAGGTTGATTCCATGCCTTTGCTATTGTAAATGGTGCTGCAGTGAATATACACGTGCATGTATCTTTATGATAGAATGATTTATATTCCTTTGGTTACATACCCAGGAACGGGATCACTGGGTCAAATGGTAGTTCTGTTTTTAGCTTTTTGAGGAATCTCCACACTGCTTTCCACAATGGTTAAACTAATTTACCTCCCACCAGCAGTGTGTGAGTGTTCTCTTTTCTCTGCAACCTCGCCAGGATCTGTTATTTTTTGACTTTATAATCACAGCCATTCTGACTGGTGGGAGATGCTATCTCATGATGGTTTTGATTTGCGTTTCTCTAATGATCCATGATCTTGAACTTTTTTTCATATGTTTTTTGGTCGCACATATATCTTCTTCTGAAAAGTAAGACGTAGGAAGTTTTCACAGTCCTCACTATGTTATAGACACAGCAATACATCTGAAAATGTTCATATTAACATGTCTCCATGCACAATTTTGCTGTTTTAAACCAACACAAACAAAACAATCTTAGGAATTTTCAAGAAGGAGACTTTTACAACACTGCTTTTACAACAGTAGCATTTTAGTGCAAAGTAGGGGTAACAGTTTTGCCCCACAGGTTTGCATATGAACCAAGTAGCATTTCAACATTGTGCGTTTTCCTAACAATAAATGAATTGGCAATTTTTTAAACTCATTTAAAAGGTCTTCAAGTTAAGGTATATTTACTTTTCAGTCCAATATATTGGGAAATAAGTGTCAGCTGCCAACTCAACAATGCTGGCATTTATTCTTGTAATGACATCTAATTATCTTTGTTTAACTATACCCAGGATTCTGATTGATAATCTCCAGATTCTTCTCCAGAAATCTCTCATTGCTTTCTTCCAATTTATCCATGGAGACAAAGTGTGTGTGTGTGTGTGTGTGTGTGTGTGTGTGTGTGTGTGTGTGTGCGCGTTGCATTAAGGAAGTTGTAAAATACTGTAACCACAATTTCATGCCACACTACACTCTGTTTATCTTCTCTGCTGTTAGAGCATCGACAGCAGGGGCTAGAGGTGGAAACTCATGGAACAATCATCAAGAATACTGGGTTCTTTTGTGCTCATTTCTGATGTTCTACACAAGGACCAGGCTGTTCCACTTGTAGCTGATTTAATATCAAATTATGCAACAAATCTTGTGAGAAAATCCTCTAGGCTTAAGAATGTTATGTATTGAAAAGGAATCCTACCCAGCCATTCTCAACTTGTCCATCATTCACTGAAACTGTAGGATAAGTCTTTTTCTCTTCCAGCTTTCCAGTCTCTCGTTAGCACTTCCCATTGGCAGAGCCTACCTAGTAGGAAGCAGCTGGAAAGCTAAAGTAGGGTTGGCAGAGTCTTGAGCTCAACATCACAAGGCAGAGTACAGAAATTGGGCTTGGAGCTGAGATCATAGCTGAAAAACTGGCACAACTTGCCTGCCCACCACACACCAAAAACATTCTTGGAGCATATCATGCTTCTGTGTTTTTTGCTTCACCATGAAACTTGAGCAATTCCTTCAGCGTCTTAGGTGGAAAACAGCTTTGACTTCAGTTGTCCTGGGACAAGCCTTTCTAAGCTCCCATACTCATGTTTTAAAAACATATTTTATTACCTTATCAGCTCATTATTCAATGCCAAATGTAGCAGATAAACAGGCTTCAAGTTAAATATTTTAAAAAGCAACAAACAAATAACTTATAAGTTATCTTAAGGGATGGAAATTGCTGAGGAGCTTATTATATTTTATTTTTATTTCACTTCTTTTTTATTGTACATATTTAAGGTATACAACATGATGTTTTGATATATGTACCTTGATATACACATACATAGTGAAGCAATTACTGTAGTCAAGCAAATTAACATATCCATCATCTCATATAGTTTCTTTGTGTGTATGTAATAAAAATACCTAAAATATACTATCTTGGCAAATTACCAGTATACAATACAATATTTCTGACTATAGTCCTCATGTTGTATATTACATCTTTAGACTATTCATCCTACCTAACTGCAACTGTGTACTCTTTGACTTACATCTTCCCATTTAATCCCTTCCCCCAACAGCCACCATTCTATTCTCTGTTTCTATGTGCTGTATGCAGTCTGTTTCCTTTTTTTTAGATTCCGATCATGCAGTATTTTTCTTTCTGTGTCTGAATTATTTCACTTAGCACAATGTCCTCTAAGTTCATCCACATTGTCACAAGTGGCAGGATCTCCTCTTTTTAAAGCTGATTAATATTCCTATGTGTGTGTGTGTGTGTGTGTGTTTGTGTGTGTGTGTGTGTGTGTGTGTATTCATCCATCAGTAAACACAGGTTGTTTCTATATCTTGCCATGCTTTTTTTTCTTCAACTTTTATTTTAAGTTCCAGGGTACATGTGCAGGATGTGCAGGTTTGCTACCATGATGGTTTGCTGCACAGATCATCCCATCACCCAGGTATTAAGCCCAACATCCATTAGTTATTTTTCCTGATGCTCTCCCTCCTCCACAAGCCCGCAACAGGCCCCAGTGTGTGTTGTTCCACCCTTGTGTCCATGTGTTTTCATTATTCAGCTCCCACTTATAAGTGAGAACATGTGGTATTTGGTTTTCTGTTCCTGTGTTAGTTTGCTGAGGATAATGGCTTCCAACTCCATTCATGTCCCTGCAAAGGACATGATCTCATTCCTTCTTACAGCTGCATAGTATTCCATGGTGTCTATTTACCACATTTTCTTTATCCAGTCTATCATTGATGACATGCTTCTATTTTTTTAGTTATCAGTACAAAGGCATAAATATTTTTATGGCTTTCTATATATGGATATACAAAGAAAATTCTCAAAAGGCTATTTGTTTTGTTTCATACACCAGGTAGACAGACAATAGTTCTGTGGTTATTATAAACATATGATCCAAACAGCCTAATTTTCTGAAAAAGGAAAGAAACATTATGCCTATCTTATTTTCTACTTAAATAGAACTTTTTATTGCAAATAAAAGCATTAATCAAGCATAAAACAACCTAATTGCTAATCACTATATTTTAAAATTATCCTTAATTAGAGAAAAATCTAAAGGGAATACTGCCATATTAGAAACTTTTCTTGTGTATCCTTAATTTGTATCTGTCACTCATAAAGCTAACCCTGCATGCCTGTTCCCCTCCCCAGCTTTAGAGAAGCACACAGTTTTACTCCCATTGAACCTATTTCTCAAATGCAAACACCATCATCCTAGGCATAGACACAGAAGGTACAGTTAACATCTTCGCTAGGTGACGAAGTTCTTCAGACCTGTGCTATTCTGAGTCTTGTCCTTTTGATTATATTTTGAAAACGAGAATATATGCATTAACTAGTTTTCTTAAGGCTCCACGCCTGAGCTCCCGCCTGTATTTTGATTATGTGTGTTTTTGCTTTTTTGTTATTGTTCTTCTTTGTTTTTGCTTTTTTTGTTGTTGATACTTTAAAAACAGTATCTTTATGCCATCCTGTCCTTAGGTGGAAACCGAGAGAGGGAAAACCTAGGCATGCCAGCATCCAACACTGTCTGGCTTAGATCAGAGAAATGGAAAATACTCCTCTCAACTTCGGCTTGCGAGTTTTTTGAAGTTAGCATTTGTACTTTCCTTGATTTGCAAAAACTGATGGTAAAGAAACTATTACACAGGAAGAATAAAATATAAAAGTACCTGGTTCCAAAGCATACATGAACAATCCCAACTTTGCTGAAACATGGTACTTTGAAAACTATTTCAGTGGAGCATGGAGAGTTTATAGAGGAGCTTAAAAATGGCTTAAAATTTCAAATGGAAGTTGAGATGCTTTCAAGCTTGGACTCAAACTAATGCTGGGCCTTTAGGCAATAATTTCCTTTTTGTTCTTCTCATACAATATGGAAAATAATGGGGTGAGGCTTCCATCCTACCAGCTGCAGTTTGTGGGCACCCTAAGGACTGAAGCTAAGGCAAGCAATTGCCACTTAAACCCAGGACAGTGTCAGCAGCACCAGATATTATGTGAATCAAGGAAATGTTGAAGGACTCTGTGACAGAGCTTTGGAGATGAAATGAATAAAATTTGACCTAATTCCTCAATAAGGGTTCCTGCCAGAGTGAAAAACTAAGCATTGGTATGAGTGCAGCGGCTGTTTGGTCCTGGTGCTGGTGTCAGCACAGGTTGCAACTGATGGGTGAAGCAGTAGTGCTACACTGCTCCTGCTCATTGCTTTCATCCCCTTGTTTCATTTGCAGGAGGCATCCTTGGCTGTAAATAGTGATGATCACAGTCCTTACCACTGATTAGGAACGCTCCTGCCTGCAATTTATGGCAACTAATTGCTGCTCCTCAAAGTGTGGTCCCAGATGAGGAGCAGCAGTATCACTAGAGGTCCCATTAGAAATGCAGAATCTGACCAGCTGTGGTGTCTCGTGCTTGTAATCCCAGCACTTTGGGAGACTGAGACAGGAGAACTGCTTGGGGCCAGGAGTTCAAGATCAGTCTGGGCAACAGTGAAACCCCTGTCTCTACCCCCACTGAAGAAGAAGAAGAAGGGGCGGGAGGAGGAGGAGAAGGAGGAGTGCAAGGTGGAGGAAGGAGGAGGAGGAGGAGAGAAGGAAATGCAGAATTTTAGGCCCTACAACAGACCTCTGCATTTTTTGTTTGTTTGTTTTGTTTGTTTCTGAGACGGAGTCTCACTCAGTTGCCCAGGCTGGAGTGCAGTGGCCTGATCTCTGCTCACTGCAAGCTCCGCCTCCCCGGGTTCACGCCATTCTCCTGCCTCAGCCTCCCGAGTAGCTGAGAGTACAGGTGCCCGCCACCACGCCCACCTAATTGTTTTGTATTTTTAGTAGAGACGGGGTTTCACTGTCTTAGCCAGGATGGTCTCGATCTCCTGACCTCGTGATCCACCTGCCTCAGCCTCCCAAAGTGCTGGGATTACAGGCATGAGCCACTGCACCCGGCCAGACCTCTGCATTTTTAAACAAGTTCCCCCTGGATGAGAAAATCATATCCAAACTGTCCTCCTCAGTATGTTTGACTTGCTCCACCCTGCAGATTTCCATGTATTCCCAACAGTCTGCTTCCAACTTAAGCCCATTTCCTGCTTTCTTCAGATTCTTCACTGTCCTTCAGTCTAATTTTTCCTCTATCTCTTCTCCCATTAGATAAAATAGTAAGGTAGAATGATGGGAAAGAAAGAAGGAAGAGGGGAAAGAGGGAAATAAGGAAAGAAAAATTGAAGAAAGATAAAGAGGAAGAAGTGGAAAGGGAGATAGGGAAGGAGGGAGCAAAACCTAATTTAGTTGTGCCATAGTATCATTGGAGTTCTTGAACTCTATTTCAATCCCAAACAAATACACAAACACAAATATATCCCAATCACTATTTCCATTTTAAAATGAAGCAGTTACTTTCATACAGAGTTGAAGAGAATGTTAATTAGTGTGATAATTTGGAGAGCAATCTGGCAATGTCTGTTCAAATTTTTTAAGTGAAAATCCTCTTTAATTCAGCAAATTTCAGAATTTATGCTATGTAAATACTTGTATAAATGCACAAAAACATATATCAAAGGTATATACTTACAGGATTTTTTAATAACAAAAAGCTATAAATAGCCTGAAAGTATAAATAACAGTTGTTTTGGAAAATCAACATATATCCCTGCAAAGGCATACTATCCTGGCATTAAAAAGAAGTGAGAAAGATCTGCACATGCTTCTGTGGTGAGCTCTCTAGAGTATATTGTTAACCAAGAAAAGAAAGATGCAGAACAATAGGCATAATAAGGTCTCATGCTTATGTTGTTGTTTAGTACATGTGTGTACATGTTTATATATATAATGTATTTATAAAAGGATAATTTATAATATTTTCATCCAATGGAATATTCTATAGCCATTACAAAAACTATTTTGGTAGAAATTTGAATAACTTAGGACATTCCTGTGATGTAATGCTAAGTGAACCTATGTAAGCAGGACATTTGAAAGAAAATAATTATCAATGCTTGCTGTGTGCTAAGCTCCCTTGGCACTCACTAGGCACATCATTACAAATAAGCATGATTCCTACTTTACTACTCAAAGTGTGGTATCAGGCTAGTATGGGGAAAACAGACGTTTAAACACACAATTACACTGTGACGCAGTTCAGGCTGTCATAGAATTATTCCCAGAGTGCCATGGAAACTCAGCATGCTTGTAGTAGAATTGTAATAATTAACCAAAAAGGGACTACTTTGCTTTGAAATATTCAAATATTCTCCCACCTTCCAACTAGAGTGGTGGTAATGTGTTGTTGGTTCTGTAGGGGAAATATCTTCTCTTCTTACTTCTATCAGAGTTTACCTGACTGTGGCAAGGAAGTAGAAAAGAAACTTTCCCTAGTTTTTGGTGTCAAAGTCTAGCACCATTTATATCTTTCTTTCACACATGCAAAAAATAAATCTCCTTCAAGGACACATACGTTCATCCTGAATCTATAACTGAACCTTACTTTCTAACACACTATTCTTTATGGTGGCTTAGAATACAAAGATGATTATCTAGCCTCTGAAAACATTTTTTTTATTTCATAAAAACAAGTCTCCAAGTAAAATAAACAACCCAGCCTCCACAAATAGTACTTTCTATTTTCTCAATATTTCTTAAGTCAAGAAATTCTAAACTAAAATATTCTAATTCATCTGAACTATATGAAATTGCCCATATTTGACTTGTTTTTAACCTGTAAAAATGGCAATTCCATATAGCTCAACATAAAACCTGTGATTTAATTATTTTTGTTTCTTCCCCAGGATTGCCCATATGTTAGACCTTATCACAACTATTTTACACCAAATAATTTCTATAGTACCTTCCCCAGATACAAAGAAAATCAAAGAAAAATTAAATTCTTAACACAGCTTTATGCTTGGTTGTTTTCTAGTCAGATCATCAGTAAAATAAAATTAGAATGTAGTAGTACCCAAATTAAAGAGAAAATGGTTTCCTGCTTAGTTAAGCAAAGAGAATTCTAGCCAATGCAGAATTAGAAGTCAGGAGTAAATGTGGACAAGGAGATCCAGCAAACTACCAAACAAACTGATTCATAATCTCCATCACATGCAAGGCTGGTGCTCTCCTCTTAAGACATAGAACAGTAGACTGATTAATACTAACAATGTGTTAAAAATCAAAATTATTATCAATGCAAATCTGTCCTCCAGAAATGGGGAAGAAGAGGGAGAGACAGAGAGAGAAGGAAAGACAGCTGTAGCCTGAAATTGATGGTGACTCCTTCTACAGTACCTTTACCAGATTTAAACTCATATTGTAAAAAAGAAAGCTTAGTATTTCAGTAGAGGATGCTGTGTGGGAAACAATGCCTCCCAGCTTAGAAAGCTGCCCTGATCCTATAAGAATGTCAGAATTCTATGTCAATCCTAGTTCATAAGGCAATCCCATTTACAATAGCCAGACAAAAAATAAAATACCTGGGAATATGTCTAACAGAGGAGGTGAAATATCTCTACAAGGAGAACTACAAAACACTGCTAAGAAATCATAGATGACACAAACAAATACAAAAACATTCTATATTCATGAATTGGGAGAATCGATACTGTTAAAATGGCAATACTACCCAAAGCAATCTACAGATTCAATGCTATTCCTATCAAATGACCAACATAATTTTTTCACAGAATTAGAAAAAAAAACCTATTATAAAATTCACGTGAAACTAAACAAGAGGCCAAATAGCCAAAGCAATCCTAAGCAAAAAGAACAAAGCCGGAAGCATCACATTACCCAGCTTCAAACTGTACTATAAGGCTACAGTAACCAGAACAGCATGATACTGGTACAAAAACAGACACATAGACCGATGGGACAGAATAGACAACCCAGAAATAAGCCTCATACCTACAGCCATCTAATCTTTGACAAAGTCTTCCAAAAATAAGCAATGGGGAAAGGACTCCCTATTCAATAAATGGTGCTGGGATAGCTGACTAGCCATATGCAGAAGAATAAAACAGGATCCCTACCTTTTACCATATATAAAAATTAACTAAAGATGGATTAAAGATTTAAATGTAAGACCTCAAACTGTAAGAATTCTAGAAGAAAACATAGAAAACACCATTCTGGACATCAGCCTTGGGAAATAATATATGAATAAGCTCTCAAAAGCAATTCCAACACAAGCAAGAATTGACAAGTGGAACCTAATTAAATGAAAAAGCTTCTGCACAGCAAAAGAAACTATCAACAGAGTAAACAAACAACCTACAGAATGGGAGAAAATATTTGCAAACTATGTAACAAAGGTCTAGTATCCAGAATCTTTAAGGAACTTAAATAATTAAACAAGCAAAAACCCAAATAACCCCATTAAAAAATGGGCAAGACATGGACACCTCTGAAAAGAAGACATACAAGTGGCCAAGAAACATGAAAACATGCTCAACATCACTAAATATCAGAGAAATGGAAATCAAAACCACAATGAGATACCATCTCACATCAGTCAGAATGGCTATTATCAAAAAGTCAAGAAACAACAGATTCCAGTGAGGCTGCAGAGAAAAGGGAGGGTTTATACACTGTTGGTAGGAATGTAAATTAGTTCAGCCACTGTGGAAAGCAGCTTGGAGATTTCTTAAAGAATTTAAAACAGGAATACCATTTGACCTAGCAATCCCACTACTGGGTATATATCTAAAAGAAAACAAGGTTTTCAACCAAAAAGACACATGCACATGTATGTTCATCGCAGCACTATTCACAATAGCAAAGACATGGAATCAACCTAGGTGCCCATCAATGGGGGACTGGATAAAGAAAATGAGGTACATCTACACCATGGAATATGCTGCAGCCATAAAAATGAATGCAGTCATGTCCTTTGCATCAACATGGATGCAGCTGGAGACAATTATTCTAAGCAAATTATTGTAGGAACAGAAAACCAAATACCACATGTTGTCACTTATAGACACCGAAGACTACTAGAGGAGGGAGGGAGAGAAGGGGAAAGGGTTAAAAACTGTTGAGTACTATGCTTGCTCTCTGGGTGAGGGGGTCATTCATATCCCAAACCTCAGCATCACACAATATACAATATACCCATGTAACAAACCTGCACATATATGCATCCCCTCGAATCTAAAAGTTGAAATTACATTTTTTAAAAAGCTAGTTCATAGTTGTAACTACTTTCTAGAGTCTTGCTACTTTAAGTGTAATCACTGCTCAACATCACTAATCATCAGAGAAATGCAAACCAGAGCCTGTATTTCTCAAACTCTAATGTGTATGTGAAGAACTTGGGGTCTCGTTAAGTGCAGATTGTGATTAGTAGGTCTGAGGAGGGTGAGAGATTCTGCATGTCTAAGCAGCTCACATGTGATGTGATGCCATTGGTGGGATCACATTTCCTTGAGGCTTCAGTGGAGCATCCTTGTGATGGCCTTGGCTCCTCTTTTCTAAATTGTCAGTCCGACCCTGTGGGTCACATACTGAGCTCTGATGAAGAGGCCCCCACTCCCCTTCAGTGTCCTTGCTCTCTCCTTGTTTGAATCTTTCCTTCTGTAAAATGGGATTAGCAAACCCATGTAGAGAGTCCACTGAATGGCAGAACCTTAGACTTTCCAGTTAGAGAAAACTTTGAAGATTATCTGATCTAACTTGTTCCCCTCTTCCCTGCATCACATCTTATGTCTGAAAGCCCATGCCTGAGATCCTGCCCACTGAGTGTGCAGTTGTTATTCTCGTCTCATTCCATCAGACCTAAGAAAGCTCTGCAGAATAAGGGCCTCTTGCAAATGTTTTCAAATACGTGGAAGTAGCTAGGACAAACAAACAAACCATTGTTCAAAAATCACTCAGCAAACCCCACCTTAATGAGTAATTTTCTCTTTTGGCTTCAGAAAGCAATTAAAAAACTCAGCATTTCTAGGCGAAAAGCTTTAGCAGTTCCCCTCTTGTTCTTTCCTCCCCACAGCAGGTGCTAAAGCACAGCTCAGTCTTGATTCATCCCTTCTGTCAAGAGCAGGTGTCGGCCTCAATTATTGTTTTGCAAATTCATTTCAGTCCTTTAATGCAATTTCTGGAAAAGGAGGTATTGATTCCCCAACCTCAGCTGTTTTTCCTGAAGCCTATACCACATTGGCCTTCCTGGTCTGTTTCTATCTCCTCTCTACCTGTCTCCTTCCCCTGTCTTCCTCTCTTTCTGGAATGCATGTCACATTTCTGGCCGGTGTTCTATAATAAACCCATTTGTAGTTTCCAAAGGAGAGGCATAATAAAGACATTGTATGAATATGTTTGAATGAGAAATTCGTGAAAATCATCAATTTTTATTTATGGTGAAACACTTAACTTGGATAGAATATGATACAAATCAAATGTAACTATGCCTCTGGAGGCACTGTGGAAAAGGGAGTGTTCTAGTTTCATGAATTTGCTCTCTTTTGTTCTGTGTATATTTATTTCTGTAGCACCATTTTTAAAGTCCTCTTCTTAATGAGTGTCTCTAGCCAGTAAATTTCACACCTCATGTGTGTGAAGACAATTTATTCTGCAAACCAAGGCATTTTGAGAGTAGATTGGGCAGCCACTGGTAATAGTGCTCCTGTGTCAGGCAGGCCCTGGGACTGTCTCAGTAAAGGGATACACATGGCTATCCTAATTACAGGCAGTTTCAGATGAAGGACTCAGTGACAGTTTAGTATTAGGAGGTGAATCTGTTGAAGAAAAAAGCATGAAACATAATTAAACAGGCAAGAAAGGCCTTATTCAAGACTGTTGCAGCAGGGGAGAGATTAATCTGGACTCTGGATGCAGCAGGGACAGCTGGGGATTTATGGTCAATGGGCATAGCGAAGGGGTCAGTGGATGGGAAATTACTAAGAGGATTTGGTTAGGTATCAAGGGTTTGGGAATTCTTGCTGATCTGGGCTCTGCAGGCCAGGACCAGGCCTAGTCAAGAAGAGGCCTCAGAGGAACAAGATTAAGCTTTGGTCAAGGAAAGAGTCCTTGTTGAAACTCACCAAACGAAATGCAGATTTTAAAATTCACTCTTAACTAAGGAAACTGAATAGTTTCCCAGTCATGGGAACTCATCCTTGCTCTGAGAAATTCTTCCAACTTTATGCTCTGTTTTCTCCTTTGTGATTTTTAAAAATTTGTCCTTTGTAAATCTAGTTATTCTAGTTATGCTTGGTAAAGAAATCTATTTTATCTTCTGATCTTTGCTTCTACTTCAGTAAAGCTGATGTGAAATTGACTCTTCAAAAATGAAAAAAAAAAATGTGGCTTGAATTGATAAAGGAAGCACAATTGTAATTCATTCAGGAGGGACTTCATCAAGTGGGCTATGTTTCATGGCACATTGTTTAGTGAGTCTTAGAGAACAGAAGGGAAAGCAAGGGGTTTATTTGTAAGGTTTGTACACATGTCCATCACAGTGGAGGCTCAATGAAGGTATCTGCTGCCCTCGGTAGCCCAGTGCTCACTACTAGGCAACTCCTTCCCCCTCTGAACATTGGTTTTCTTGTCCATAAAATGAAGGTGTTCCATTAGGTGAGCTCCTTGGTACCTTACAGGGATTTTTTTAAAATTCTATAATTCTGATTTTTAAAATTACTCTGTCCCTCTCTGGATTATGCTCCATTGTTATAAAATATCCTCTTGAGGCCATTCTAAAGGATTAAATATAAGCAATAGTAAATCAATCTGAAAATAATGACTTAATGTAGAACTTGTGTCTGAAAAGCTCAATATATTTTGTGGTTTATGATACAACACATCCAAGGAGATGTATGCAAGAACGTTCCAGCAGATTTATTAATAAAAGCGTGTGTGTTGGGGGAGGGCGATCAGGAGAGGAATAGAAACAACCTGAAATGTACTTCGGCAGGAAAATGAACACAGAAATAATGATGGCATGACTCACAGTGAAAGTCAATCAGCCAAAGAATCAAAGGACATAAATATCAACAGTTTTGAGCAAAAACAAGAAAAAACTTACACCATTTACTTAAAGTGTAAAGACACACAAAACAGTACTACTACTCATTTCTAAGGGATACATACTTGTATATATATAGTAAAATTATTTTTTTAATTCTTGGTGGTGATAAACACCAGGCTCAGAATAGAGGTTCCCTCTGCAGGTGGGAAGGGAGTATGATTTGGGAGGGGAATTCATGGAGCTTCAGCTGTATTTGCTGCTGTTTTATTTCTTAAACTGGGAGTTAGATATATGGGTATTCACTGTATTATACTTTATACCTTTTCATATGTCTTAAAATATAACAACCTTATGATAAAGTTGGGATAATCATAAAAAGAGATTGCATACATTTGTTTGTAAATTAGAAACACTCAGTCACCATAATTTAGTGGTAGCAAAGCTAATGTGAATTTAAAATCTTCTTACTACCTGTCCTGCAATTACAATGTACAAACATCAAAAAACAAAACAAACAAAACTTCCAGTGTGCACACTGGTGAAAGAACCACTAGTCAGATACCAGTCTCAAGTTGTTTTATATGAGTAATTGCTATTGTTATTTATTTAAAATTTATACTGTGTGAGAAAAGTTTATGAAAACATATAGGTAGTTAGCTAAAAAGTTGTGATTGGATGCCAGATTGATAAATGAGCAGATTATTCTGCAAATAAGTGCAAACTCAGCTATGAGCTTTCAGGTGGTCTAGACAAGGAGAGAAACCTGCCTACTGGTTTCTTAGTAGACAACCTTATGATAAAGTTGTAATTGTCATGAAAAGACATTGCACACATTTGTGTGTAGATTAGAAACAGAAGCTCTAATCCACAACTCTCGGTGGGAGAGCTGGATTTTTCTTGGCTCTAAAATTCGGGGAAGAATTAATCACAAGAATCCTTATGTAATGGGTACTGAGACATTCTGAGTGGTACTTCTGTTGATTTGCTCTTGGCTACAGCTCCTTGCTATTCATCCATTTCACACAGCACCCAGAGTCATCGTGCTGTAACAGAACTCAAATCATTTCAACCCTCCAGAGGCTTCCCATTACACCCATGGCAAAGTCAAGCCCCCTTACCTGACCTCCAGGCTCCCTGCTCCTGCCTGATCATCATCTCACGTCATCTCTTACCATTCTTCTCCTCTTAATTAGGCTCCACCCACCCCAGTTGGTGACTCTTCCTTAGAGCTTATGAGAGCTGGGCATATCCTCTTCTCTCACTTAGGAATGCCCTTCTCCCAAGTCTTGGCTTGGATGACTCATCTTTATCATTCAAGTTTCCATTCAAATGTCATTCTTAGCCCCACCTCTCAAAGAGGCTTTTCTTTTCTTTTTTTTTTCTTTTTGTTTTTGAGACGGAGTCTCACTCTGTCACCCAGGCTGGAGTGCAGTGGCATGATCTCGGCTCACTGCAAGCTCCTCCTCCCAGGCTCACGCCATTCTCCTGCCTCAGCCTCCCGAGTAACTGGGACTACAGGCCCCGCCACCACACCCAGCTAATTTTTTTTTTTTTTTTTTTTTTTTTTTTGTATTTTTAGTACAGACGGGGTTTCACCATGTTAGCCAGGATGGTCTTGATCTCCTGACCTCATGATCCACCCACCTCAGCCTCCCAAAGTGCTAGGATTACAGGTGTGAGCCACCGCACCCGTCCTCAAAGAGGCTTTTCTTAATGAGCAAAAGTAGCCTCACAACCACCACCTATATTATCCCTAAACCCAAGGCAAGAGGGGTGCTCTGGGCCCTGTGCTGTAGAGGGGTACCCTCCAGCCACATCCCTTCCCATGAAGCAAGAAGTCCATGGAGCAAAGGGGACTTGCACACCCAGAGCTTGCATCTCTTCTACTAGGTCATGCCCTGTGCTGTGGCTTGAATGTGTCCCCTTCAAAATTCATGTAGAAACTTAATCTTCATTGAAGTAGTATTAAGAGATGTGACTTTGGGAAAGTGATTAAGTCATGAGGGCAGAGCCATAAGGAATGGATTAATACCTGTACAAAAGAGGCCTCAGAGAGATAATTGCCCCCTTTTGCCCATCTAAGCTTTCTTCCCCTCCAGAGGACACAGCAAAAAAGTGCCATCTTGGAAGCAGAGGGAGCAGCTCCCACTGGACAGCAAACCTGCTAGCACCTTGACCTTGGACCTTGGACTTCCCAGCCTCCAGAACTCTGAGAAATAAATTTCTCATATTTATAAATTACCTAGTCTGTAATATTTTGTTTAAGCAGCACAAGCAAACTAAGATGCCCTGCTTACCTGGGATTCCACAAGTCTCTGCTCAAATGGCCCCAAGCCCATTTCTAGAGTCTGTGAGCCTCTGCCTTGGTTCCCTTTGTCTGTATTGTCAGTTTGCAGACCCCTAAGCCCAAGGGTCGTCACACAGTGGCTGTTTGCAGAAGGTATGGATAAATATTAGACATAGGGGAGCAGTATCATATGTGTACAAGAACTTCCTCTCAATGGGAGTTGGAGCCAGGCTGAGAAGAGATGGGCACAGGTCGGGAGGCAGGGATCAGGGACCCAAGGGCTGGCTTGAACAGCCCTTGCACATCCCAGTGCAGAACTCTGAGGAGTCTGAGAATCCTGAGTGCAAACTTGTTCTTCCACGTGTTGGAAAAGTTGATTTGTCAAGCTAAGAGGGTAGATCATACTTTGTTAAACAGTTTGTTAGCTTGATTCACACTCTTTAATTATTTATACATATGTGGATCTCCATTTATACTCTTGCCGCCTCTTACAAATGTTAGCAGCAGGCCTGGCTTCCTCAGCATTTGAGTCAGTCCTGAAGATGGTGGTTCAAATTCCAGAGCCTGGTGGTAAAAAAAAAAACAAAAAAAGAAAAAAAAAAGTGGGGGTCTGTACCAAATTCGTTAGAAATATCTTTTCTGACACCCACCTTCTTGGGGATTCCAGACTTTCTTCTCAACAGTCCTGTTCTCTACTATCTCTTTTATTTCCCTGTTTTTATTTTGTAGCACTGAAAAAAATCTAAAATTACCTTATTTGTTTATTTGTTTAATATGAGTTCTGTGAGGTCCGAGGCTTGTGGCTACATCTGCCCCACGTGGCACATACTAAGTGCTCATTTAAAATGTGCTTATAGCCAGGCATGATGCCTCATGCCTGTAATTCTAGTGCTTTGGGGGGCCAACACAAGAAGATTGCTTGAGGCTAGGAGTTTGAGACCAGCCTGGGAAACATAGCAAGACACCTTTGTCACTACAAATTTTTGTTTAAATGAGCTGGGTTGTGGTGGTGCATTCCTGTAGTCCCAGCTATTCTACTGGCTGAGGTGGGAGGATCACTTAAGCCTGGGAGGTCGAGGTTGCAGCTATGATCGTACCACTGCACTCCAGCCAGGGTGACAGAGCAAGACTCTGTCTCTAAAAATAATATAAATAAATAAAGAGATCATTGCTGAATGTGTCATGACAGGAATATTGTTTTAAAAAATTTGCCGAATGAATGACTTAGGTGCTATTTTGTGCCAGGACTGTGCAGGGTACAAAGATAACTCAGAAAGGTCCTCTGCCTTCATGGGTCTCCAAGCCTAGTCGGGGAGCAATCTTGAAAACCAGTCTTCTCCTTTTAGTTTTACACTTCTGACATCATTAATGAATCTGGAAACAAAAATATGTATGTAGCCATTATTGTAGCACTTCTGGGCAGACAAACAATTTCCAAGGTAAATAAGCTCCAGGGAAAGGGAAACATACTTTCCGTTAGTTTCTCTAAAGGGTTAGGGATAAGAGAGCTTTTAAACTTGATGACCCATGAGAATGGTGGAAAGTGTTTTTTCTCTCTCTCCCTGAAGATACATTGCTTGTTTTTCTAGGAGTGGGGTAACATGTTAAACGTTTTCTGCTGTTAGGCTAAAATACTGTTTAGAACAGGAGGCTAAAATCTCCTTAGCTGCTGCTTCTGCCTTATTTAACTTACATGGCAGACGGTGGCATCTGTTGAACAACACTGTGTTGGCTGCTTACCTCCTCCAAGGATCTGAGGGCCTCTGGAGTCGTCCTTCTCAGAGGACTCCTGTGGGCAGCAGGGCAGCTGGGGCTTCCAGCAGCTCTGGGCAGACTTCAGTTTCACTCCAGATGGCCTGGGTGTGCAAAGTGTGAAAGAAGACAGGCAGAAACACTGTCCCTTCTGCACAGAATTCCTTTTTAAAAATTAGGGCTTGTTTCTAGTCACCCAGAAATATAAGAGGTCATCTTTTATCTAAAGATGATTGTGCAGGCCCCATAAAGCCAATTCATTTGCAATAATGATGAATATGTCATAAGAAATACTGAAAACTACTTGTTTGGAGTTTTATCTTGAAAAACAGCAGCTAAAACCCATAAAAGTGATTTTAGAGTTTATAAAATTAGGCTATAATTTTACTATTAAATTCTATTTAATTTACTATTAAATTCCTAGCTATTTTTAGAATACTAGGGATAAATACATTTTTTAATAAAATTGTATGACATCACCATATTCCTTCCTATTTGACTTTCAAGACATCTACTCATTCATCCAACAAATATTTATTGAGTACTTACTATGCACCAAGCACTGTTCTAGGCAGTGGGATCAGTCAAAAAAATATTTTTTGTGTTCTCATGGACCTTATATTCTAATGGATGATTAATAAATCATAAAATATTAGGGAAAAGCAGATCATGGTGGAAAGTAGCAAGTACTAAGAAGAAAATACAAAAGCAGAGCTGGTGAATATGTAGTACAGAATGTTGGTAAAGATTACAGTTTAAAAAGGATGGTCAGAATATGTTCTCTGAGAAGATGACATGAGGGAAAAGATTTGAAGATGATGAGGAGAGAAACATATGGATATGCAGAGAAAGAGCATTCTAGTCAGAGGGAACATCAAAACATCAAGTGCAAATGTCCCAGAGCAGGATGTGCCTAATGTGTTCAAAGAAGAGCAGGAAGCCAGTGCAGCTGGAATGGAGCGAGTGAGGGGAGGAAGGTAGGCAATCTGGAGAGACGTGATTGGATATTATACACCACTGGAAAGACCTTTACTCTGAGATGAAGAGTCCAATAGAGTTTTGAGCAGAGAAGTGAAAGTAGGGCTTACCATGGCTGCGGAGTTGACAACAGACTATAGAGTAGTGAGGGTGGAAGCAGGAAACTAATCGAGAGGCTACTGAAATAATCAGGTGAGAGACAGAGTAGTAGTGGAAATGATGAGAAGTGTTGGGATCCTAGTTACATCTTACAAGTGGAGCTGATTGGGCTTACCAATTGATCTGATTATGAAAGAAACTGGACTACTGGAATGTGAGAGAAAGAGAGGAATCAAAGATAACTCAGAGGTTTTTGATGTGAGCAGGAACTGACATAAACAGAAATGGGGAAGACTGAATAGTATTAAGATATTTTAGAGAGAAGAGCAGGAATTTGACTGGGCACAATAATTCTAAGATTATTAGACATCCTAGTAGACATCCACACAGAAGTATCAAGTAGGTAATTGAATACATGAGTCTGGAGTTTAGGAGAGAAGTGACAAGTGCATATTTGAGAACCAACAGTTTAAGGGAGGATTTAAAGTCATGAAACTAGATGACCCACTTTGGGAAAGAATGTGGATGGAGGACAGAAGAAGTCTAGGGATCAGGGAGATATGGAGGAACAAGCATAGTCAAATCAGAGAAGATCATTTTGGGGGAAATATTGGAGGACCTTGTTAACTTTCTCAAAGTCTTCTTCCAATTTCCTAAAATTTAAATCATCCTATTTGAAGAGTGTGTCATCATTGTTACTGATTTTTCAGTTTTTTGGTAATTGACCTAATGCTCAGATCCTTTCTTACCAATGACAGCACAAGATTCCAACATGATTTCATCACGTAGTCCATTTTGTGTTGCTGTAACAGAACACCACAGTCTGAGTAATTTATAAAGAAAAGAAATTTGTTTCTCACAGTTCTGGAGGCTGGGAAGTCAAATATCAAGGTGCCAGCATCTGGTAAGGGCCATCTTGCTACATCATCCCATGGCAGAAGGCAGAAGAGCAAGAGAGAGGGGAAAAGAGAGAAGGAAGAGGGGGGCAAAATCGTCCTTTTATCAGGAACCCACTCCTACAATAACTAAGCCACTCCCATAGTAACAGCATTAATCATTCATAAGGCAGAGCCCTCAAGACCAAATTACTTCTTAAAGATCCCACCTCTTAACACTGCTGCAATGGGGATTAAGTTTCCAACCTGTGAACCTTGGGGGACACATTCACGCACCATGTGAAATCCTGCATCTGCAAGTTTTGTAATGCCATTTTAATGAAGTCAGTTTACTTTGCATTTGCTCTTTGTGTTTACCTTGTCACAGCTTACCGGTAACAGAACTCTTAGTGTGATGGACGGAGATAGAAACTAGCATTCAGCAAAGAGGCAGTTTTCAGGGTGGACTAATTTTATACACAACCATTTATCAGTAAATATTTTTAAGTTCTGATGCCCTAAACATCCTTGTAAATCTGGGGGCTTGAGTAATGAATATTAGAGATAATGACCTTCCGTGTATCCATTAAACCATTAGCAATGTCTCCAGTTTGTTGAGAATTAATAGATATTAAAAATCAGCTTAGAGATTGTTCCAGAAGTTAATGTCTTCATTTGTAAAGGAAGATAGTGACTGGCCTGGAGAGTTGAGTGACTAGACCACACCGCTAGCTAGGAGCAAAGCCTGAATGAGAATCACTCTGAACCCCCCATGTAGTGCCAGTGCCATTTAGTGGTTATTATGCTTAACATCTGTGCCTCAGTTTCTTCAACTGTAAAACAGGAGTTATATTGCATACCTCATATGATTGTGTAAATAACACATTAAAAAATAGATAATCAAGTGCTTGGCATACATTTTTTTTCTTTCTTTTTTTTTTTTTTTTGAGATGAAGTCATGCTCTGTCACCCAGGCTGGAGTGCAGTGGCACGATCTCAGCTCACTGCAGCCTCCACCTCCTGGGTTCAAGTGATTCTCCTGCCTCAGCCTCCCAAGTAGCTGGGACCACAGGCACACACCGCCATACCCGGCTTATTTTTGTATTTTTAGTAGAGACGGGGTTTCACCATATTGGCCAGGATGGTCTTGATCTCCTGACCTCATGATCTACCCGCCTCGGCCTCCCAAAGTGTTGGGATTACAAGCGTGAGCCACTGCACCCAGCTGTTTTTTTTTTTTTTTTTTTTTTAAATACCAAGTCTGGCAAGGATATGGAGCAACTAGAACTGTCATACACTGCTGGTGGGAATGCAAAATGGAACAGCCACTTTGGAAAACAGTTGAGTGGTTTATTCACACTTGATCTTCGCCAAAAGGCTGAGAAGCAATAAGCAGTTTCTTATAAAATTAAATATACACTTACCATACAATCCAGAAATTCCACTCCTAGGTATTTATCCAAGTCAAGTGAAAATATACGTCCACACAAAAACCTACATATGAATACATATAGCAACTTTATTCACAATCTTCAAAAACTGGGAACAACCCAAATATTGGCCAGCTATGAATGGATAAACCAACTGCAGCACACCCATACGGTGAAACACTCATCAGCAATAAAAGGAACAAATTATAATACATACAACAGTTTCAAAGATGCTGTGTTAAGTGAAAGTCACCAGTTCTTAAAAAGCTACATTCTGAATGATTCCATTCATATGACATTCTGGAAGAGGCAAAACTGAAGGAACAGAAACAGGTCAGTCATCATCAAGGGGTGGTGGGTGGATTTGGTTACAAAAGGATATGAGGGAATTTTGGAGTGTGATGAAATTGCTCTGTATCTCAGTTGAGGTGTGAGTTACATGACTGAATGTGTTTGTCAAAACTCATAGAGCTGTACACTCAAAATAAGAAATTTTGTTATATATAATTTTTTATCAATTTAAAAAATATATAAAAAAATAAAAGAGGGAATTCCACAAAGATGAAATAAAAACAAAACATTCCTGGTACTTAACATACTCTTAAAAAAACAGATTTTCTTCTATATTCCCCTCTCTCTGAGCAAGAACTACTCATGATTGAAAGCTCTTAAAAATAATTTGCTTACTCAGATACTATTTTTAAAAAGAGTGAAATTCATGACTCACAAAGTGTCTATTTTCTTCTGGCCGAGTCATTTTTTACTTCATTTTGTCAGCAAATAATTATTGATCACCTATAAGCAAAGAATGTCTTCCTGAGCTCTCACTTATAATTGAATCTGAACATTTAGAGCTGAAAGAATCCTTAGAAATCATTTAGTCTACATTGCAGATGAAGTAACTGAGGCTCTGAAAAGTGAAAGTCCCTCACCCGGAAAGTTGGCAACAGAATCCCATCCAGCACTTAGAGTGTCTGACGAGGCTTCAGTCTTTTCACTGTGCTCAGCTTTGCAGCCCCTGACCCTTATCCTAGGAAGCTAACAGCTGCTTTGAGAAGTGATTTCTTCAGCTGTATGAATGTACCCTTCACTGGTGGGATTTATAAAGTGTGATGGTGGGGGTACAGGGAAATATTTGGGACAAAGCATTGTATTCTGAGCTTCTGGAAACTCACTTCACAAGCTGCTTCCCTTCCCTAGGAGGAGTCCTGTTTTTTACAGTACAACAGGAACAGATTGCATGGAAGAATCACTAGTAGGCACCTGGAAGTGGCAAGATCCTTCTCCTGTTACTATCAGGGCTTTGTTCTTACCCAAGAGAAGTGAGAACCTTCTTGAACTGGCATAGGTGGAGCTCTCTAATAATGCCTCAAGATAATGAAAGACACTACTCCTGAAGTCATCCTTTAGGCTAATACATAAAAGGATGGATGACCAGAGGGTAAGAGCTGGTAAATCCCAAAGGCATGAGCAATGCAAATTGAGGGACATTCTAGCATCCAGATCATTGAAGGAAACTAAAGAGACATGACAAGTAAATGGAACTCATGATTATTTTGAATGCTTTGTTATAAGGCAGTGTTATTGGACAACTGGGGGAAATCTGAATGTTTCCATATACAAGATAAGAGAATCAGATCTATCAATATCAATTTGATTGACTGGTGATTTTGGTGGCAGTTCTGTGGTTATGTAGAAGTGTTTTTATTCGTAGAAAATATACACGAAGTATGAGTGGGGGACATTGGGGTAGCAACTTATTCTCAAAAGACTCAGGGACAAAAGAGTTCTTTATACTCTTCCTATAACGTTTCTGTTAGTATGGGATTGATGCAAAATTAAAATAATATTTAAAATGTGAGGACATTTTACATATTATCCTTATAAAACTAAGCAGCTATGGCTCTATTCTTTAGAACCCTTATGAGATGAAGATGAATAATTAGAGGGTACACAGCATGGTCTATGATTGATGGGCAAATAAGTATATGTGATAAAATGTATTTTTTTATAAATGAAAGGTAAGCACAGGAACAGGTAAGTAAAGGAATTTGGAGGATGAGAGACTGAGTTTGGAGGAAATAGGCAGGGGAGAAAGGAAGAGCTTTCTTGGTGTTTAATAGTTTTTCATCAGCAGGGGATTCAGCCAAACACATATTTGGGATGTGACCCCAAATAGTTCAAATTTTAGAACATTAGGGAACCTTCCTTCAGGATTCCTGACTCCTGTGTCCAGGGATCATTATCCAGCCAGTGAGCACTGTCCTGAGAGTCCTGAAACCTGGACTCTAGTCCCCTATTTGTCCCCAACTGCCAATTCAATCTTGGGCAAAACAACTTGTAAATGAAGTATTTGGACTAAAATGATGTTTGACGATCCCTAAAAAAGTTAAAAGGCTTTTGATTCTTGAACAAAATGATAAAATTTAGAAAGGAAATACAGCATAGAAATAGAAAAAAATGAAAATATAAGTTCTTTTTATTTGAGATAGCCAACTAAATAAAGGAATAGTTCCTGCCACCCCACATCCCTCTCTTTGAAAAAGGGAACATAGGAACTCTTTTAATTTGAACAGCACAGAGAACACTGCCCTCCCTTCTCACATCTTAGATAACAGCAAGAGTCCTCTTAAATAGAATTTTCTATTTATGAATCCTAAAAATTCAAATGCATCATTGCAGAACTATTATAGTGTGTTTTCCAAATATCAGAATAAGTTTACATGGCAATATTCCAAGACGGGAACACCTATAGCTTTTCTGTCAGCCTAAAATGAGTTTGTTTATGGCATGACTGGTTTTGTTTTTGACCCATAATTTATTTAGAATGTATTATTTTAAAATTTACTCATATGTATAAATGTTTAATCTTTATTTTTACTACAGATTTCTAACCATTTTATTGTGGTCAGACACTAGATTTTATGTGAAACCAATTATTCAGCATTCATTGATATTCAGCATTCATTGAAGCTTAAATTGTCTAGCACGTGGTCAGTTTTCGTAAATGTTACATGACAGCCTGGGAAGAATGTCTTGCTCTATGTGTATCTATTAAGTTCAGCTTATTAAGTATGTTATTCAGATATTTTCTATCATTACTAATATTTTGAATGCTTCACTTATCAATAACGGAGCAAGGTATATTAAAATCCAACATTGTAACAATATATCTGACAGTTTCTTTTTATAGTGCTTTATGTATTTTGATTCTGTTTTATTAGATGCATGCTCATTTAGAATTCTTTTTTTCTTCTTTGTGAATTGAATTATTATGTAGTGACTTTCTTTATCTCTAATAATGCTTTCTTAATGTATTTTTATCATATTAATATGGCTACCCTAGATTTCTTTTGGTTATTATTTGCCTGGTAGCTTTGTGAAAAATTATTTTACTTTTAATCTTTCAATGCTCTCATGTTGTAGGTGTATTTCTTGTAACAACGCCTAGCTGGATTTTGTTTTTCAGTCAGTGAGTCTAGTCCATCTGTATTTACTATGATTATGAATGATGGTGGGTATTTAAGTCACAGTTAAAATAATATTTTTAGAAATGGTTTTTAACAGTATATTAAACCAACGTTTGCACTCAGGATCATGCCTAGGGTGAACTGAGCAAGAGGGAAGTGCTGTTGACAGAAAGAGGCCTTCAGGGCACATGCTCCATCTGAGCAGGCTGCAGGCTATGGAAGCATCTATCAGTTCACCTGCCTGTTTCTGGAGAGAGAGCTGTTCTGTCTTTGCCCACCTGATTCAGAGACAGCCATTTGAAACACTACACATGGAGAATTTTAAACCTCTTTCTGTAAAATGTATCCTTAATGAAGATTCCCGATGCTTGTTAGCACCAAATGATTGTTGAAATGACAATATTAAAGGTAAAGTACATTGTACCATTCCATTCCTGCAGTGACTCATACATATTTGATGTGCAGAGATTTCTTATATTCCATAAAATCATTTTCAGGGTTTCCTTAAACTATGCCTGTGTTCTCTTAAGGCTTTCTGGTAAACCAGGTTTTCATGATTATTTCTAAGAAATTACATGTTTTTCACTCCCACTGTGTCACTAGTCTCCTGGTGTCTTTTTTTTCAAATTCATCCAGAGAAGTTAAAAAAACTAAAATAGTTTCTTAACCAAGATAGAGCTACAAAATTGTTTGAGGCTTCCAGTTTAACAGAAATAGGATTGTTGTGCAATTCACCACTGAGGAAGCAACAATAACGTGCATGATAGTAAAATAATAGCTATCACGATAAGGGGTGTGTGTGTATATATGTATGCATGTATGTGTGTATATGAAATCCCCACTTAAATATAAGAAACCCAAGGCACAGAAAATTTAAGTATTTTACTCCATTCCAATGCTATAACAAAATGCTTCAGACTGGCCAATTTATAAACAACAGGAATTTTATGGTAAATGACTTTTACCTCAATTTTTAAAAAAGAATTTAAAAATTTATGTATACAAAGAAGTGACCAGGGGAATTGGCCATATGAAAGTCATTGATACCATAGCAAGAGTAGTTTCAGGGAAAAAGAGAGGACCAAGACTCAAGAGGAGTGGATTGACAAAGAGTGTGCAGTAAAAAAGCAACAAATAAAACTCAAGAAGTTTTGTTGGGAATAGAGATCAAAGTGATGGGTTGAGAAGGGGATGAGCCTTGGGGGATGTGGAGGTTAAAGGAGGTTTTATTGTTTAGGAAAAGATAGAGCAGGTCATGTGTGTACCCTGACAGGAAAGATCCAGTAGAGGTAGCAAGTGATTGTGAGGTAAAGAGAGAAGATGACTGCAGGAGGGAATGTCACTGTGATGGTGACAGAGGCCAGAATCCAGAGCACTCAGGTAGAGTTTTTTCTTTGATAGGAGCAGGGAGGATCCCTTAATTAGGCACAGAAGAGGAGGTCAAGTATATAGTTACTGATCCAAATAAGTGGGCAGTTTGAGTACTGGGAAAATGGAATGTTTACATGATTGTTTTGGTTTTCCATTTGAGAAAATAGGTAAGGTCATTGGCTGAGAACCAGGGTGACAGTCCAACCTTACATTCTCCTTCCACACTGCCCCGGCAGAGTATCTCTGTGAGGGCTTCACCTATGCAGCAGACTTCTGTCTGAACACTAGGCTTTTGCATACATCCTCTGAAACCTAGGCAGATGCTTCCAAGCCACTTTCATTCTTGCATTCTGTGCACCTGCAGGCTTAACACTATGTAGAAGCTGCCATAGCTTATGGCTTGCACCATCTGGAGCTCTGGGCTGAGCTGGGCCTCTTTGAACCAAGGCTGAAACCAGAGCAACTGGGATGCGAGGAGCAGTGTCCTGAGGCTGTGCAGGGCAGTAGGTCCCTTGGCCTGGCTCCTGAACCCATTCTTCCCTCCTAGGCCTCTGGGCCTGTCATGAGAGGGGCTGCCATGAAAATCACTGAAATGCTTTTAAAGCCTCTTCCTCATTGTCTGGATATTTACACTTGACCCACTTTTAGGTATGCAAATATCTCTAGCAAGTGGTTGCTCCATAGCCTGCTTGAATTTCTCTCCCCCCAAAAAACCTTTTTCTTTCTTTGTCACATCTAGGCTGCACATTTTCCAAACTTTTATGCTCTTCTTCCCTTTTAAATATAAATTCCAAATTTCATCGTTTCTTTGCTCCAATATCTGAACATATGTTGTTAGAAGCAGCCAGGCCACATCTTGAAGGCTTTGCTGCTTAGACATTTCTTCCAACAGATACCCTCAATCATCACTTTGAAGTTCAAACTTCCACAGATCCCTAGGGCATGGACAGAATGCAGCTAAGCTCTTTGCTAAGGCATAACACCTGACCTTTGCTCCAGTTCCCAATAAGTCCCTCATTTCCATCTGACACCTCATTAGCCTGGACTTCACTGTTCATATCACTATCAGCACTATAAAACCTTATAAAAGGTTCTGGTCACAACCATTTAACCAGTCTCTAGGAAGTTCTAAACTTTTCCTCATCTTCCTGTCTTCTTCTGAGCTATCTGAATTCTTCCAATTTCTGCCCATTACCCAGGTTCTAAAGCTGCTTCCACATTTTCAGGAATCTTTATAGCAATACCCGTATCCTTGGTATCAGTTTTCTGTATTAGGCTATTGTTGCATTGCTATAAAGAAATATCTGAGACTGGGTAATTTATAAAGAAAGAGGTTTAATTGGCTTATGGTTTTCCAGCCTGTACAAGCATAACACCAATATCTGCTTGGCTTCTGGGAAGACCTCAGGGAGCTTTTACTCATGGCAGAAGGGGAAGTGGGAGCAGGCATGTAACATAGCAGTAGCAAGACAGAGAGAGTGGGGAGGGGAGAGGTGCCACACTTTAGAATAACCAGATCTTGTGAGAATTCATTCCTTATCACAAGGACAGCACCAAGCCATGAGGGAACAGCTCTCCAGACCCAAACACCTCCCACCAGGCCCCACCCCCGACACTGGGGATTACAATTCAACATGAGATTTGTGCAGGGACAGGTATCCAAACTATATCAGTCCCTTATAATCCTTTTTTATTTCTGATGCATCTGTTGTAATGTCTCGACTTTTATTTCTGCTTTGATTTATTATTTGGGTATTTTCTTTTTTTTCATAGTTAGTCTGGCTAGGGCTTTCTCAATCGTGTTTTGTTTTTCAAATGACCAACTCTTGGTTTGATTAATTTTTTTCTATGTTTTTTATTCCCTATTTGATTTATTTTTATTCTGATCTTTTGCAAAAATAAATTAATGGTACTATATAAAACTAAAAGATTCTACACAGCAAAAGAAATAATTAACAAAGGAAAAGACAACCTATAGACTGGGAAAAAATATTTGCAAACCACATATCTAATAAGTGGTTAATATCTAAAATTTATAAAAACTCTTACACCTTAACTGCAAAAAGCCAAATAACTCAGTTTTTAAAATGGGCAGAGGCGGTGGCTCAAGCCTGTAATTGCAGCACTTTGCTAGGCCAAGACGGGCGGATCACGAGGTCAGGAGATTGAGACCATCCTGGCTAACACGGTGAAACCTCGTCTCTACTAAAAAATCCAAAAAACTAGCTGGGCGAGGTGGCAGGTGCCTGTAGTCCCAGCTACTCGGGAGGCTGAGGCAGGAGAATGGCGTGAACCCGGGAGGCGGAGCTTGCAGTCACCTGAGATCCAGCCACTGCACTCCAGCCTGGGCGACAGAGCGAGACTCCGTCTCAAAAAAAAAAAAGGGCAGAGGACCTGAACAGACATCTCTCCAAAGATGACATTAAAATGGCCAAAAGATATATGAAAATGTGTTAAATGTCACTAATCATCAGAAAAATGCAAATTAAAACCCATGAAATACCACCTCACACCCCTGAGAATATCTGTTATCAAAAAGAAGAAATGACAAATATTGGTGTGGAGAAAAGAGAACCCTAATATATACAGCTGGGGGACAGTAGACTGGTACAGGCACTATGGAAAACAATATAAAGGTTCCTAAAGAAATTAAAAATATAACTACCAATGACCCAGCAAATCTCTCTTCCCAAAGGAGAAGAAAATACCACCTCATCAGGATATCTCCCATGTTCATTGCAACATTGTTCACAATAGCCAAGATATGGAAACAACCTAAATATCTATCAATGGAGAAGTGGATAAAGAAAGGGTGGCATAGATATACAATGGAATATTATTCAGCCTTATAAAAGGAGATCCTGTCATTTGCCACAACATGGAAAGACCTGGAGGACATTATGCTAAGCGAAAAACAGCCAGACACAGGAAGAAAAATATTGCATGACCTCACTTACATATGGAATATTAAAAAAAAAAAAGAGTTCAAGTACACAGAGATAGAGAATGAAACAATGGTTACCTCAGGCAGGGTTGGTAGGGGAGAGGAAATGAGAGAATGTTGGTCAAAGGATACAAAACAGTAGATAGGTAGGATGGGCAAGTCTAGAGATCTCATGTGCAATATGAGGACTAAAATTAATAAAATTGTATTGTATTGGGAATTTTTGTTAAATAAGTAGATTTTAGCTGATCTTGTCATTAAAAAGTAACTATGTGAGGTCATAGATATATTAATCTGCTTCACTATAGTAACCATTTTATTATCTATGTGTATCCCCAAACATCATGTTGTAAACCTCAAATATACACAATAAAATTTAAAAATCAAAAATAAAATATGTTTTAAAAGAATAAAGGCAAACATTTGAGATAGTCATTTGGGGAGGAAAATAAACATACTGGGGAGATACGGTAAGATCGTTGGGTAGTGCTGAGCACCATTCTGAATCAAGATTATCATCTTAAATGAGAGACTTGGTACATTTGGATGCTTTTCTCCGTAAATATTCTCTTGTTTGGGTACAGCCATGGAGTAGGTATATGACTGAGTTTAACCATTAGGTCTTTGCCAAACAAAGGGAAAAGGGGTGGAAAAAGTCAAAGGTATTTGCAAGATAATGGTTGTGATGATGGGCCATGAAATATAACTGTGAGGAGGTGGGGAGTGAGTATATGAGGTTACAAAGGGAGTGAGTAATTATTATCATGGGGGTGGAGTCGAAGGAATGAAGGGCACCATGAAGTGGAAGATTGGCTGGTAAGTATGGTGGGAGGGCATAGAGGGGGTGGTTAGAGAGTAGGAGGCGTGAAATCAATTTCAGAGGTCATGTAGTCATTGGCATTGAGGAGGTCAATTGATATGATCATGGGAATGGGCAACTCAGGTAGGGTAAAAGAAATGACGGCTGAATGTGAGGCAGTTCAAAACCAGAGACAGCAAGGATACAGAAGTCAAGAATGATGACAAGAGTACAAGGTGGAAGAAAGAGAGTGGGCTAGTCACTGAAGTAATCAATGTATGAAGGGAATGACCAGGGTTTGGTACATGTCAGCAAAATAAACACCTGATTTTGGGGGTAACTGAGGTGACTAGGGATGTCAGGCATGCTGGAATCAGTCCTGATAATCTCATGACAGAAGGTGGGAAACCTATTGTGGAGCTTAGGGCTGCTGGTTTCTCCAGCATCTGGTGTTTTAAGATCAGCATTTGAGTCCAAACTCCACCACACTAACTGTGGAGCTTGTGAAAGACTACTAAAAACCTACTTATTCTCATCTGTAAAATGAAGACAAATGTTTAATGAATTGCCTAGTTCACAAGGAGCATTTGATATAATGAATGCAAAAGCACTTTGCAAGCTCTAAAGGGCTATAGAAATGTTAGTTAAAATTAAAAATTTATGTCTTGCATTGTCATTACTAGCCTTTAAACCAGAGCTAGAAGAATTACTTATTCATCTCTTTATATGCCACAATACATAACACATATCCTATGATTTAGAGATTACAAGGTTGAATAACACTGAACAATAAAAGCTTATAAAATGAATGAGTCTATGACTAATGTCTCCAATGTTATTATCAACATTACCATCATTACTGTTAAGCATTAATGCTTCAAAAATTGTGAAAAAAAGGCTGGGTGCGGTGGCTCACGTTTGTAATCCCAGCACTTTGGGAGGCCAAGGTGGGCAGATTACCTGAGGTCAGGAGTTCAAGACCAGCCTGGCCAACATGGTGAAATTCCGTCTCTACCAAAAATACAAAAATTAGCCGGGCATGGTGGCAGGCACCTGTAATCCCAGCTACTCAGGAGGCTGAAGCAGAAGAATCACTTGAACCCGGGAGGTGGAGTTTGCAGTGAGCCGAGATCACGCCATTGCACTCCAGCCTGGGGGACCAGATTGAGACTTCATCTCAAAATAAATAAATAAAAATAAAAAATTTTTTAAAAATTGTGAAAAAATACACATCCTGGTTTTTCTTTTTACCAAATCCATTGAAATGAAGAAAAAGAAGTATTTCTTCAAGTTAAAGTCACACAAATATTTATACACTTTGCCCTAATAATCTCATTCCCATAACATTTTTATCATTTAATCAAGCACAACATATATTTACTCTTTTCTCTGTTCTTCAGAGAAAAGTGCAGAAACCCTAAGTACGCACATAAATTTTTAGAGTGAACACACACATGTAATAGCCCAACTCCTAAAAATTTGATGTCATAAAATATTCCTCTAAAATGAAAAAGCCTAATGTCTGAAGATGAGATATTCATATTATGTTGTAGTGAAAAGAAGCGAAAAAAGCTCATTGTTTGGTGAAGGGATAATGGAGTAAATATTAGCACATAAATTCAGTGGAACAATATGGGGCCATTAAAAACGACAACTGTGAAGAACCACAAAACTAAATCCACCAACTTGAATGCCCCTGAGTTAAGCGGGTAGAAGAACTATGAGAAGCAGCCTGGTATAAGGTGATAAAGCATAGGGGAGGTAGGTCAAAGACGGTCAGAAAATGCAGAGTACAGAGCGCTTGCAGGCCCCACATAAAGACATTCACATTAAAGCATTTAAAAATAATGAAGATAAAACATGGTATTGACAAAACATGTTGTGGGCCAAATTTTGACCATAGGTCTTTAGTTTGTGACCCTTTCTGGAGATAGAGGAAAACAGTCAATGGTGAAATAAACACACTAGATATGGCAATGTGATTATAACGTAAAGATTATGTTGACATAAGGACAAACACTGGAGGTGTGGAAAAAATGAATGTTGGCCTTGTTAGAAACTTGGCCAAATAACTTTGCCCCTTTTAAGCCTCAGTTTCTTCATCTGTAAAATAGGGATTTAAAAAATTGCCTCCTTCGTAAAGCTGTTGTAAGGGTTAAGTGTGATTGTAAGGGCAAAGTGAGTAGAAAAGAGCCTGGCAAGTGGCAAATAAAACTATTCTCCCCCTCATTTTCCTCCTCCTCCTCCTCATTGTTATTATTATTAGCTATTTCAGGATTTTATATCCCACAATCCTGTTTCCCTTTGTTCTACTAACTCCAGCCACAATAGCTTTCTTGTTATTTTTCCAGTATGTTTTAGCCTTAGGGCCCAAATTCTCTAGCCCCTAGTATTTGTCTTACTTCCTGAGAGCTTTTGCTTAAATGATACTTCCTCAGAAGGATTTTCCTGCCTGCCTCATCCTGCTTTTTCTTCATTGCACTTAGAACCATCTGTTATCTTATGTGTATATGTGTTATATATACATACATTTATATAAACACATATGTGTGTATATCTGTGTATTATATATATACACACACACAAGGGCAGGACTTTGCCTAACTTGTTTACTGCTATATTCCCAGTTCCTTGAAGGGTACCTGGCACATAATAGACATTGAGGCATTATTTGTTGAATATTGTTAAATGTTTAGGGTGGAGACATTGTGCCCTTTTTCCCCCTTTTTTTCTAAATCCCAGAATGACAATGTTTGTAAAATCAATGATTTAAAAGCACATTTTCCTGCAGGTGATCTTAATACGTAACTTCATAATCTTTTGTAACTTTTTTGGCAGATCAGCCAGGCAGAAGCTGGGGACAGAAGTATTTGAAGAGGTCTATAATTACCTCAAGAGAGCAAGGCATCAGAATGCTAGCGAAGCAGAGATCCGGGAGCATTTGGAAAAAGTGGTGCCTCGAGCCAGCGACTGTTTTGAAGTGGACCAGCTCCTGTACTTTGAAGAGCAGTTGCTGATCACGATGGGAAAATAACCTACTCTCCAGAACCATCTCTAGGCAACAGTCAAAAAGAAGCAGGAGTTCAAGTGGACAAATGTATGTGAAAATTCATTTAACATAGAAGCTGAACTCTATTATGGGGAATAGATACAAAAGCAGAGCTCCCATATTGACTTTCAATTCCTCGTCAGAAGTACTGGCTTCTTTAGAGAGCGGTAGGCATGGCTGCCTGTGCTTGGAGTCATAAGTGTTATTTGGACTATACCCTGAGATAAGCTTGTAGATCAAGTTTGGCTCTCTTGTAAAGCATTTCTCTCATGTGCGCCCTCAGGGCTTCCAGCAGAATTGAGTCACCCTGACAATGACCGGGGAGAAGCCATGTGCTCTTCATCATTTTCAGCTGGAGGACAGAGCTCAGTGCCTGACTGCCTAGGGTCTCATGGACTGTGGGCAGCCAGCCAGTGAAGGTCACTGGACCCTAGCCTACAACATGCTGAGCTGCAGCCCAGAAGCCACACATACCTGTCTTAGCTGACCTGTTTTTGGTCCACTTTGCCCTTCCATGACTAACAAGGAAGAAATGTATGTATTTCATACACACACAAGGACCTGGATTAAAAATCCAAAAAGTGATTCTCTTCTATGATTTATTTCAAACTCATCCATAGATAATTCAAGATTTGTATTCAAAATAAACATAGTTTTCACAGTTACAAAATAAATCACCTATTTTATCTTTTCCTTATGTAAAACTTTCTTACTGAATGCAACGTATCCATCCTTTGATAATTATTACTTAGAGCCAGTAATATTTGGTTAATTTTGTGCCTGTTGGGTACCAGTACTGTACTTAGTAGTTTAAGGGCCTTCATTGGATCTTTGCACTAACTCGAGAGAGATAGAGTGAAAGAGAGAGACAGAGAGACAGACTACAGAAAGAGATGCTCAGGTTAGGTAATTTGCTTAGTCACTCAGCTGCAAGAAGCAGAGTTGGCATTTTTAACCAGGTCTGTCTCATTCCAGAATCCATACTCTTAACCACTGTCTATCAGAATTTTCAACTATGGAGCTACATTAGATTTGCTTGTGAAGCTTTTTAAACATAGACACATTTAAATATACTGTTAATGAAAAAATTATTCTGACACTTATTGAAATGGCAAAAAGATTGTACTCAGGACTATTTTGATAGGTATCAACAATATTGCAATATGGGAGAGGCACTGGGCTCAACTCTGAAGTTTCTTTGCTGAAGCAAAGAAAACTAGAGATTATTAGCCAATTAGCAGGATAGGGGCCTTGGCGGATGGAAAATTTCTAAGACGAGTATTCAAAGGTTAGGGGTTGTATTCGTCTGTTTAGTGTTGCTATAAAAGAATACCAGAGACTGAGTAATTCATAAAGTAAGGAAGTTTATTTCGCTCACGGTTTTGTAGGCTGAGAAGTTCAAGGGCATGGCCCTGGCTTCTGGCGAAAGCTGGCGTGCTCCCTCACAACACAGCAGTGAAGGGGAAGTGGATGAGTGCGAAGACAGAGAAACCTGAGGGGTGTCCTGGCATTATAACACCTGCCCTTCCAGGAAATAATCCATTCCCACAAGAAGTAATCCAGCCTAGAGAGCAAGAACTCACTCACTACTCCAGATCTGTACCACAGCTATTTATGAGGGTGCTCCCCCATAACCCAAACATTTTCCACTAGGCCCCACTTCCCAACATCACTGCTTTGGGGATCAAATTTCAACATAAGTTTTGGAGGGGCAAATATTCAAACCATGGCAGGGAGACTCCTGCTAAACTGACAACGCTCCCGCTGAAGGCAGGCCAGGGTCATCAGAGATTGAGGGCAGGTGATGAGGAATCTGATCAGATACTGAGGGTGATCAGCTATCAAATGTGGGGGATTCTCAATAAACTGAGTTTACCAGAATTCTTGCTAAAACTGGATTTGGCAGGCTGAAGACAGAGCCAAGAATGAGTCCTCATAAAAAGAGGGCTCAAAAGAGCCTGTCTAAAGTTTGGTCAAGGAGATGATCTTCATCAATACCCAGACCCACCCCACTCCCTTCTCTGGGAAGATAAGGGGCTAAAACATATCTATTGTTTCAGAACTATATGGGTGAATTTGATGCCCACAGTACTGTTATTCAGTTTTCTGCCTCCTGCTGATGACTGAGGAAACTAAGAGAGGTTCTTTATCTTACTAACCTGTTATCAGTGGTGCTGTGCTTCCTACATGATGCACTCCTTTAAACCAGTGATTCTCACATTTGAGCATGCATTTGAATCACCTGGAGTGCTTGCTGAAGCATAGATTGGTGAATTCCATCACCAGCGTTTCTGATTCAAGAGGTCAGGGTTTCTAACACATTTCCAAGTGGTGCCAGTGCCACTGGTACCACACAGAACCACTGTTTAAGACCCTTCTTTCTGTTGTCTCTCTTCTCCCCCTCCCTCTTTTTGGAACAGTGGTTTGGCTGCTCTTAATTGGGGGCTTAATTAATCTCACATATTGGAAGGTGGTATGAGGACTTCAAAGAAGGCTCCAAAGATTTCAAATACTTCGCAGCAAGTATAAACAAGTAGTAATTGGGGTGGAGTGGTAGGGGAGTCAGTGTGAATAACTTGAGAGAACTTAATGGGCTTATTTTAAGGACAAAGGGGCATGGGCACTGTGCCCTAACGCTCTACCCTGTGGCTTCACTTCTATCCCTGCCCAGTGACCAAAGGAACCAACCAGGTGAACCCACAATTTCTCTAGTGCTCAAAGGTTATGAACATCACTCTTCTGAGTTCCCACAATTCCCTTACACTATGGAGAGGTATTGGGGCTGCACAAATCTGTACTCTGCCTCTTCCCAAAGCTAACAATGCTCGTTCTCACCCTCCCTCCCTGCATACTGGAGAATGATTCCTGGCTGGGAGGCTGGCGGACAGGACCATGTATGTGCTCTCACAGCCCCTGTGTCTGCAGCAGGAAAAGCAGACCTCAAATACTGGCTTCTGGAGGTGGGATCGGAGACTTTTCAGAATTTGGAACTTGAGTGTGTTTCCCAAGTCAAAATCTAGGGCCCATGGTTGTTGCCATTGTAGAACACTGAAAATCAGGTTTGCCCTGGGAAACCTGCGATGATGGGGGCATGTGACCACACTGCTGCTGACAGCGGGCATGCAAATTGCCATCATGTTAACAGGGACGAGACCTCACCCCAGAAAATGCTCCCCAGAGCCCACATGCCCTTTTGTGACCAATCAGATTGCAAATATGACTGGAAGAGCAGGGACCATAATATTACCCCAGTTAATAAAAATTGCTGAATCTTCTTGTTAATGTTTTTCATAACATTAGAACAGAACAAAACTTGTGTGCTGGGTCCTAAGGGGAAATAGCTAGATTTTCAAATAGTCTCTTTCACAAACAGATTCACATTCCTATACCTTGCATTTCAGAACATGGTTCTTAGAAGACAGGTCAGACTAAAAACAGCTTACTCTCCAGGGATTTGTGTTATGCACTTCATCAGGCTTAAAAGAAAAAAGAGCTAGGAAGAAATATCATTTTGCATCATAGCTCCATGCCTCTAAAGAGAAGCTCACTCAAATTTACTTTCATTTGGTTCACTGGGGTGGGAGTGGGGAACAAGATTTAACAGTACTTGAAGGTTAAATCTTTGACTTATCGTCATTGGGAAAATGCTTTCTCCTTCAGCTACACTCAATCTTAATTTTGAACCACTTCAAATTGTATTAATAACTATCCAACTGCAAGATGGTGGGGGAAATTGACTAAGGAGTTAAACTAGGAAGTTTCTTGCTATGAAACAGTTACTATGAGCAAATAAAGGGAACTTGCTAGCTTGCTGCTTTGTAAAAAAAATATACATATATATTTCAAAAATGCCAATTGACCTTTCTGCTTTCTATTTATACAGAGGAAATGCCACCAGCTATTTTGGGTGATGCAGAGATAAAGCACACAAAGGAGAGTGCTGGAAGTTAATTATTTAATGTCTTTGGGGCTGAAGTTGGAGCAAAGCTCTAAGTATATTTTAAGAGTCCAGCCATCACAGTGGGCTCAGGGTAAAGGAGGTTGACAAATTAAGCAGTAGCTCAACAGGAGGAAACATACCACATTCCTCTTTCAAGATGATGGGTTCACTAGTTAGTGTATCAGAAGGGAATGGGGCCAGGCCACTAAGGGGATAAACAGAAACAGGCAAACAGAAGGAGAAGGTGCGGGGCTGGGGGAAGGAGAGACGCACAGCAGAGCAAAAAATGTTTTAAAGTACTTCTGCCACACCTGTGTAAGGAAAAAAATTGAACTTGATAGCAGATGACTTGGACTCCAGGCCTACTCTTACCATTTACTGTGTGATCTAAGGCAAAAAAAAGTGATTTCCTCTGAATCTGTTTCCTACCTGTGTCTGAAGATTGCCGTAAAGAATAAATAATACAATAGGTTGAATCACATGAAATTGCCAATGCGATTCAGCCTAATGTGTTGAAGTGCTTTAAATGCCATAAAATGTTCTCAACTTTGAGGGGAAAAATCATTAAATGTATTGTCATCTTCCACCATTGGAGATTCATCCCTGAAGACTTCCTTAGGTTTCTATTATTACCATCCAAATGCACCCTGAAAGATAAACACTTTTAGCCATTTTCAGCTAGCACTTAACAAGAAATTAGCCGAGAGCCAGCTAAGAGCTGAGGAAGACAGCTCTGGAAGGGCGAGTCAGTGGACTCTCCAGACCAGCCTTGCTTTCTTTCAGTGCCTCAACCCACTTTACAGCTCATGAATCTGCAACACCACAGTGTTCATCATCGCCAGAAATCTTAGGATGCTCAAGTTTTCCTTCAGAAGGAAGTTCAGAAATTTGGTTCAACAAATATACATTATAAAATTATATATTCACAAATATTCACTAGGAGTACCATAGTTATTAACATTTATACAGAATTGAAAACGTGACTCCAATAGGAATATTTTCTTTTTTATTTCATTTATTCATTTATTTTTGAGACAGAGTCTCACTCTGTCGCCCAGGCTAAAGTGAAGTGGTGCAATCTTGTCTCACCACAACCTCCGCCTCCCGGGTTCAAGCGATTCTCCTGCCTCAGCCTCCCGAGTAGCTGGGATTATAGGCACCTGCCACCACACCTAGCTAATATTTTTTGTACTTTTAGTAGAGACAGGGTTTCACCATGTTGGCCAGGCTGGTCTTGAACTCCTGACCTCAGGTGATCCGCCTGCCTCGGCCTCCCAAAGTGCTGGGATTACAGGCGTGAGCCACCTGCACCCGGCCCCAATAGGAATATTTTCAAAGTAGATTTTTAGGTTTAGTTCAGGAGACAATCTTTCAACAGCTAGAAACATTCTTTTTTCTTCCCTAAATATTGGCTTTTCCCACTTTGATAGTTTGAATTTTTAATCCCAATTTAGCCCTCCCTATACCCCTGACCGTTGCCTTATAACTCTGTAGTTCTCAATATTTCCCCACTCCTTGACTCTGAGTTTGGTCATGGAACTTGTTTTGGCTGAGGAATGGACTAAGGGGCTGGGAACGTGTCGGTGCACTTGGATATGTTCTCTTGCATCTCCCTCATCACCAGCCAGCCCGTCTATCATAGGGAGGACGACAGAGGTGGAGCAGAGCCACCCCAGCCAGCCCACAGAGTGACACAGAGTCACCTCAGCCACTGCAGAGCAAAGCAGAGCTGCTCCAGGTTACGTACAAACTCCCCGCAAGAGATACATATGTCCTGCTGCATGCTGTTCAGGATTTGTGGTTGGTGGTTATGTGGCATTATATGGCAATAAGCTAACCAACACGTCTTCCTTCTTCTGACATCACTCTCTTTATTCCTTCTTCAACACTTTTTTTTTGTTTTAAATCAAATCCTTCGGATTTTTTTTTTTTTTGGCATTGATTTTTATAAATCTGGAGGAAGTTTGTCTCCAACTAAATTATTCTGTGGCTTCTTAGAAAAAATACGGATACCCTTTTTCAAAATGGCCCAGATGAGTCACAAACTGACTTTCCCGGCCTTCAGCATATTTCAAGGTAATGTGGGATGACAGCATGGAGCCTACCTGGACCGTCTCTTCTAATTCTATTCTTTGGATTTCAGCTCAATGTGTACTGAGCTCCCATTCTGTACCAGGCACTAAGTATAGGCACATAGTTTTGAATGATAAGAATTCACCAGGCAAATAGAAGGGAGGAAAAGATCTTGCAGGCATGAGGAACACAAAGATGGAAGACACAGCCCTATAGATTCTGGGAATCTGAAATCCTTTGGTGCTGGTGGAACATGAAATATGAGAGTGATAATGTTAGGTTTAGAGAGAAGAGGATGGTGACCAGCCTCCAACATGATTTCCAATGATCCTCACTTCTGGTATATTCACATCCTGTGTAGATCCTTCCCACACCGGCTTAGGGGCGGCCTGTGTGACCAACAGAATAATGTAGAAGTGATGGTGTGTGACTTCTGAGACTAAGTCACAAAACACATGGATTTCATCTGTATCACCCACACTGGACAAAGCCAGCCACTATGTTGTAAGAACATGTACGCAACACTATGGGGAGATCTCTGGGATAAAAAATTGGGGCATTTTGCCAACAGCCAGTACCACCTTGCCAGCTGTCAGTGAGCTATGGGAACATATTCTCCAGCCCTAGTCAGGCCTACATTTGACTACAGATCTGGCTTACATCTGGACTAAAACCTTATGAGAAACCCTGAGCTAGAACCACCCCCTTTTAATTCCTGACCTACAGACACTGTGAAATAATGAATGTTTCTTGTGACGGTGTTAATACATTTTACAATATGTTTCAGCAATACATCACCAATACAGAAGGCAAAGCTCAACTATATGCTGCCATGTTTGCTCTGCTGTGTCCTGTAGTTAGGGGCAGCCACTGCAAAGTTATTGATGAACCTGATCTTTAGCTGTATCATGGCACTGGGTGGAGAGCAGGTTTGAAGAGGGTGAGACTGGAGGCAGGACAGCAGGGCAGGAGGTTTGTCCAGGTGAGAAAAGACGAAGGCCTGACTTGCATCTGAGGAAGTCAAGACATCCTGAGGGGAGATAATGAGAGAGAACTGAGGACTGACTGGATGGGTAGAGGAGTGATGGAGTGGTCTGTGAGGACTGGTAGTTTTATAGCACGGGTGATTGGTCTTTGAGGACTGGTAGTTTTATAGCGTGGGTGACTGGGCAGGAGATAGGTCATTCACAGAGCTGGGGATACAGGAAGACATGCAGATTGGGCGGTGGGAAAAATACTGAGCTAATTCCTGGATATTTTGAGTTTGGGGTGCTTGTGGGGTATTCAGTTAAAGAGGTCTCGGCGGCCGGGCGCGATGGCTCACGCCTATAATTCCAGCACTTTGGGAGGCCGGGGCAGGCAGATCACAAGGTCAGGTGTTCCAGACTAACCTGGCCAACATGGTGAAACTCTATCTCTACTAAAATACAAAAATTAGCCAGGCGTGGCAGCGGGCACCTGTAATCCCAGCTACTGGAGAGGGCAAGGCAGGAGAATGGCTTGAACCTGGGAGGTGGAGGTTGCAGTGAGCCAAGATCACGCCACTGCACTCCAGCCTGGGTGACAGAGTGAGACTCTGTCTCAAAAATAAATAAATAAATAAATAAATAAATAAATAAAAATAAAAGGTCTAGGCATGGAGCTTCAGGTGTCTGGAAAATTCTGTCCTGATAGTGTGAAATAGATCTACTTAATGAACTCCAAAAACAGAGCAGTGGATAGTTTTGATGCTATACCTGCAAATAACCAAAAACAGTGTTCGCTTCTAGAAAATGCACCCCCTTTAAGGCTCCTGAATGGGATTTTAGGTTATGTGAATGCTTAAAATAATAATAATAATAAGCAACAGCATCTAGCACTTTCAGGAAGTAACTGGGTAAAATTACAGCCTCTAGCTGATAGCTGTCTGCTGGTGGCATCTCCTCCCCACTCACACCATGGTATATTCTTCTTAATTAGTAGTTCTCAACCTTGGCTCTGCATTCAAAGCACCTGGAAAATTTCATGAGGATTAAGTGGAATGGTTTAAAAATAACTGTCAGATGGCAGATGTTTGCTATCGCTTTCTTCCTGCCTAAAAAGTGAGACTACACTCTTACCTCTCTCCCTCTCCTGAACCAAAAGGGATCCTCTCATTGAAAGAGTTTTGTACGATGCAAAACTTTATTCAAATATATGTGTTTCTAAAAGATAACTCTTAAGAAACATAGCCACAATACTATCACATCTCAATTATCCATAATTCCTGTATATAAAATATCCAATCAGTATTCTCATGTCCCTCACTAGTTGAATTTTTGTTTGTTCAAATTAGAATAAAGCCCAGTTGCTTCAATTGGTATGTCTCCTCAATCTCTTTTAATGTATAGAGTCTAGCACCATGTTTCTTTTTCCCCTGTAATTCATTTATTAATGAAACCAGGTCATTTTTCTTGTAAACTTTCCTTCAGTCTAGGATTTACTGATTGCATCTTCATGTGTTTTAAAAACAAACTTTTACAAAAAGTTTTACATTTGCAGGCCAGGTGCAGTGGCTCACTCCTGTAATCCTAATATTTTAGGAAGCGCAGGTGGGAAGATAGCTTGAGGTCAGGAGTTGGAGACCAGCTTGGGCAATATACTAAGACTCATCTATATATTTTTAAAAGCTTTTTACATTTACAGGAAAATTGTGGAGACAGTACCTAGAGTTCCCATTACTCCAACTAATTTACTCTATAATTAACATCTTACATTATGGTACATTTCTTGCAATAATGAACCAATTTTGATACATTATCATTAGACAAAGTCTATACTTTATTCAGATTTCTCTAATCCATTTAGTCATGTCATGTGTCCTTAGGCTAGTCTTTACTGTGACAGTTTCTCAGACTTTCATTGTATTTCATGATTGCTATTGACTGAATATTTTTGTTCCCCCTAAATTCATATGTTAAAATCCTAACTCCCAATTTATTGGCATTTGGAAGTAGGGCCTTTGGGAGGTGATTAGGTCATGAAGGCAGGAGCCTCACGAATTAGATTAGTGACTTTCTAAAAGAGGTGAGTACATGTTTATAAATATTTCCCTATGTAAACATATGTAGCAATATTAAGTTAAACATGAGTTAATACTGATGTCTCCAACTGAAATCCACTATTACATAGATCATTCTAGTCTCTTCCTGATATTTTAAAAAGGGGCATCTTTATATTTCTAATAATTGGTATTTAGGTTGAGATTCAACTTCAATTTTGTGAAAGAAAAATTAATAGGAGGTGATGTATTCTTCCATCATGAAGTGCACAGTAACTGGTTGCCTTTTCATGATGTTAGCAACCATTGATGATCATTCCCTAGGATCCATTAATTCTTTAAAGTTAAAAAAAAAAATGTAAAATTTTTATTGGCTCCTTCTTCTTTGATTAGCTAGAATACTTAAAACAAAAATTTCCTCTCATCAACTATTTAGTAGCCCTGAGGAAGCGCCCATATAAAAAAGGCAGGATGGGCTGGGCACTGTGGCTCACGCCTGTAATCCCAGCACTCTGGGAGGCCAATGTGGACAGATCACATGAGATCAGGAGTTCAAAACCAGCCTGGCCACCATGGTGAAACCCTGTCTCTACTAAAAATACAAAAATTAGCTGGGCGTGGTGGTGGGCACCTGTAAGCCCAGCTACTCAGGGAGGCTGAGGCATAAGAATCGCTTGGCCCTGGGAGGCAGAGGTTGCAGTTAGCCAAGATTGCGCCACTGCACTCTCTAGCCTGAGTGACAGAGCAAGACTCCATCTCAAATAAATAAATAAATAAAATTAAAAAGCATGATAAATGCTTAATTCTTTTCCTCATTATTTTAAAAATGAATTGGTTCCTTAGCATCCTCCTAGACTGACCACAGAGCTATTTTTGGTTCCATGTACCATTATGAACTTGAAGCAGCTTTTTAGGTACATGGCTCAGCCCTCTACCTCCAGCCTTGAGTCCTGGGCATTCTACCTCAGGATAGTGAAATGGGGGATGGTTGGTGGGGGTGGGGATGTGGGGCAGAGGCAGAGAGGGATTTGAAAGAGATGGCAAGGTTGGGGGCTCTTAAGGGCTTCCATATTCCTTCATCCAGAAAAAGCTCTGGTCTCCAAAGCATTAATTCCTGAATAGCTGTTGCCTTGGTTTTTATAGATTTCGTGTTGCCTGATTTGAGTCCATCTTTAAACGTCTCTTCAAGTAACCAGGAAAGAAAGAACAGCCTGAAGATCTGGAAAGGGCATGTTTAACCCTAAATCCTTAAAAGTAGCTAATCTAGGAGACAAGGTCACCTTTGAAATGCTGGGGAAAGGAGTAGATCACCTCTTCTCCACCTTAGCTATTAGTTACCTGAAACACCTTTGAAAAGCCACATATGTCCCTGCATTGCCTCCACAGATTCTGACTCAGTTGGTCTAGTTGGAACCCTGAAATTGGCAGTTGTTATCAGCTTTTAGAGCAAAGTGAGTGTAACATGAAGCCAGGCCATTTCCAAGTCCCCAGAATGATAGCAGGCCATCGTGGATTGTATCACACCTACAGCTTTATCACCTTGATCTGGCCGTCTGATGTTAGTAGTTGGCATGTCCACCCTGTAACTCAGAAGACTAAGCTAGGAAAATGCTGCCCAACAGTTTTCATCCTTGATGAGTGTGGCTCATTTCCAACCCCTGGGTCTTTAACATAACACACAGCACTGTGCCCCAACCCTCGACTCCAAGAATGGCTACATTTACTTTCTGCCTGGCACTGTTGTAAGTGCTTTACATATCTCAACATCCCTAATAGGTTGGTATCATCTCCACTGAACAGATGAGCTATTGCGATCTGAGGGAGTTAAGTGGCTTGTTAAGGTCATAAACCCGTTTCTGGGTGGGTCCGGACTCTTTCCCACCACCTGCTGTCACTTACAGGCTGTGACTTTATGCCCAGCCCCCCTCAAGGAGCTGCCTCCTGCTTTCTATTGCATAATCAATATCAACACCTGGTGTAAGGGCGCTCTGCAGGGTGGGGAAGGCCTGGCCTGGGGTGAGGGATCCTGCATCTCAGCATCAGGCCCTGAGTAGGCCTCTGCCCTAGTGGTAGGGTAACCCAGCCTCCTTCACAGCTCAGAGGTCTCAGGGTGTGTGAGGGAAAGACTAGAAAGCCTAGGAGGCTTCTACCTCTCACTCCTCCTCACTCCCAGTCCTGGGCCACAGGATTTCACTCACGGCTCCTTCCACCCCCATACTTCCCCTGAAAATCTCACTGCCCTGTGACTTCTCCATGTGCCATTTCCTGTGCGTCAGACCCCCACGATCAGCTGCCCACTGTCTATGGCCACCCCAATTCCTGACTAGAACTACACTTATCACTGCTTACCCTTCTCCTACTCTCCCCTTCTCAGAAAATGACACCACATCCAGGAAACTCTGAACCACCACTAGCCCAGCGCTCCCTCTTCCCCATTCACTCAGTCACCAAGTCCCCTCAGTTTCACCACTCAAGATAGTTGTTAGACCATGGCGCCTCTCCATCCCCATTTCCCTAGGATGGGCCTTGGTGTCTGAGGCCAACCCTGCCTCATTTCCTCCTAAAGCCCACCCAGGCCTTGTGCTTTGTGTACCACCACACCCAGCCAAATGTACTTACTGCTTCTTTGGCTCCCAGCACTCAACTGAGCGCCCCAGTTCTTCCTCACCTGCTGGGACACTCCAGATGACTCCAGATGGTGAGGTAGGCGTTTATGTACCAGTCTTGCTCCAGGTTCAGGGCGCTGCCATACCTTCAGCGCCCCCCCCGCCGCAAGCCCAACCCAGAGGCTGTTTATGGTTTCCCTAAGGTTCCTGGGTCCTGGACATCAGTCCGGTCTGCAAGCCCCGCCCTGATTGGCTGCCTCCCGCACCGGTCGCGGCGCCCGGACCTAAGGTGCCTCGGTTCCTCCCCTTATCCCTGAAGGGTGGGGCCTTTCGACACCGCCCACTCTCGGATGGGTCCGAGGTGAGACCCGCCCTTGTGCCCTCGTGGGCCTTCGAGACAGCGGAGGAGCAGTGTCGGGCCATGGCCAGGGCCGGCAGGCTGGAGCTGGCCGAGGCTCTGGCGCTGGGGCCAGGCTGGAGGCCTGCCTGCTATGCGCTCCTGCATGCGCCTGACCCTGGGATTCTCTTTGGCCGCCTCCCCCTGCGCTACGCCATACCGGTGAGGAGGGGGTGCGCCCGGCCTCTCTCCACTATGGCCCTGCCCCTCCCTGTGGCGCTACTCTTGGGTGTCCCTGCCAATCCCAGCTTCCTCCTCTCGCAGATGCAGATGCGCTTCGATGGGCGCCTGGGCTTCCCTGGCGGATTCGTGGACTCGCAGGACAGCAGCCTGGAGGACGTGCTGAACCGTGGTCTGCTGGAGCAGCTGGGCGAGGCGGCGGCCGCCTTCCGTGTGGAGCGCCCTGACTGCCGCAGCTCCCACGCTGGATCAGGGCCACGCGTTGTGGCCCACTTCCATGCCAAGTCTCTGACGCTCGAGCAGCTGTCGGCTGTGGAGTCCAGCGCAACAGGCGCCAAGGACCACGGGCTGGAGGTGGGACCAGTCTGGGACCCTGCTCCGTATCCTATTCCTTTACCTTCCCTTCCTTCCTTTGCCTCAGAAACTCTTTTTGGATTGAGGTCCCCGTCTGTCAGAACTTGCCCTCTTCCCCATTTTCTTGGTGGAGTTGAGATCTTGGTCTTCTCTTATTGAATGGTACTGCCAACCTAGGTTCCCGGGAAGATTTCCACCCACCTCGCCCTTTACTGGGCTCTGGAGAGATTTTTCTGGAATGCACTTATCCACATCTCTCAGCTGCTCTCTGTTGATAATGTGTAAATGGCCAGGCATCTACCCTAGTCCCTTATTGTTGGGCCTCTGTTTTTCTTAGGAAGAAGATATGGCCCTAATACTAAGGCCAGGGCGGGAGACAGATTGTATACGGAGGTGGTTCTCAAATTTTGTCAAGTATCAGAATCATCTGTGAGGCTTATAAAAACAAAATGACTAGATTCTACTCCCAGAATGCTGGTAGTGGGTGAGAAAGCACCAGCTTCCACCACTCCCAAGTCCGGGGGGCAGGGGTTCAGAAATCTGAGAATTTGTTTTTTTTCAAAAGTTCCCAAGTGATGCTAATAACGCTGGTCTAGGTTTCCCATTTTGAGAACCATTGTTGCAGGGTTAAGCATGAATTTTGGCGTTAGGAGCCAATAGAGTTTTGGGGGACAGATGTCATAAGGATTAACATCGATGGAGCTGGATAGCATGTCTTGGGTCATTTGCAGAGTGTTCGGTCCACTGGGCCTCCTTTAAATAGGAGCCTTGGACTTGTTTCTGCTGGAGTATTAAGGGTTGAGGCATCTGCTCTAGAAAGATCTGCTAAAGAGAGGATGGAGGTAGTGACATGAGCTACCTGGAGTCCCAGTGTCTCCTGTCTCCTTACTTTTACAGGTGCTGGGCCTGGTGCGAATGTCCCTGTATACCCTGCGTGATGGTGTGGGAGGCCGGCCCATCTTTCTGGAGAATTGCTTTATTGGTGCTGCCCGGGAGCAGTTACTGGATACCCTCCAGGACTTGGGAGTGGTGGAAGCTGGTCTTTCTCAGGCCTTCAGATCCCAGTTCGTCTGAGGCATCCCTCTGTGGACTCAGGGAACCTGAGATGAGGACTTTGGTACAAGGAAGGGAATGTTTTCTCTTCTGGACCTAAAGATGATACCAAATTAAAAGAAGACATGTATATCATATGTTTTGAGCAGAGGACCCTCCAATTCATGGGATCAGGGACAAAAATCCACAGCTCATCCCAGGGGCCCTGGCAGGTTCTCAGAGCCTACCTCTTCCTTGTGCATTTGCATACAGCCTGGTAACCCCCAGACATGCATATGTACAATGTGACCACACACAGCCTGACATCTTTCACCTGTGAGGTTCAAATTAAGCAGGAATTGGCATTTTTTACCATAGCCTGCCTCTTGCTTTGCAGAGAGCTTCTACAGCAAGGGTGAGTCCTTCCCACAGTCCTCCATGGCTGCTCTTTAGGGTCTAGCCCAGCCCATGTTTTTTGGGAAGGATAGAGAAGCAGAGGACCCTCTTTGCTTTCCTGAAAGTAGCCATGCCCTTGCTGGAGGGTTCACCAAAGCAATTGGTGGGAGAGGGTCTTAACCAACCTCCAACACTTTGCTTCTCCTGAAACTGAGAAGGGGTAAGGAAGTAGCTAGGTCCCCTTGGATGGAGCATGGACGTGAGACCTGTGAGTACTGGTGTCTCCTTCAGAGCTTTCATCTTTGGTTCGCTGTAGACTCTGGGACTATCAGAAGAGAACTGACTCATACCTGTCTAGCCCTGCCCTGCCAAAAAAAGAGCCTCCCGTTAAAGAGGGGATAGAGCTGGGCCTTGAGGCCCTTCACTTCTTTCAACAGCTATTTAATATGTACCTACTAAATGCCAGGTACTATAACAGGTATAGAAAGCCATCCTTGCTCTCCAAGACTCCAGGGCAGGGATGGGCAAACATTTTCTCAAAAGCCAGATAGCAAATATTTTAAGCTTTGTAAACTACATAGTTTTTTAAAAAATATTTTCTAACATTGACTAATAAAAATTGCCTATATTTATTGTGTACAAAATGATGCTTTGAAATGTGTATACATTGTGGCATGGCTAAATTGAGCTAATTAACATATACATTACCTCACATATTTATCATTTTTCATGGTAAGAACATAAAATTTACTCTTAGCAATTTCCACAAATATAATGCAGCTATTAACTATAGTCACCATTCATGCAACAGATCTTTTGAGCTTATTTCTCCTAACTGAAATTTTGTATTCTTTGATCAATATCTTCTCAATTACTGTTCCCTACCCCCAATGCCTGGGAACCATTATTTTACTCTCTGTTTCTATGTGTTTAACTTTTTTAGATGCCATATATAAGTGAGATCATATGGTATTTGCACCTGGCTTATTTTATTTAACATGCCATCTAGGTTAATCCATATTGTCACAAATGACAGGATTTCCTTCTATTTTAAGGCCAAATAGTATTCCATTATGTATATATACCACATTTTCTTTATTCATTTCTCTGTTGATGGACACTTACATTGATTCCACATCTTGGCTATTGTGAATAATGTTGCAGTGAACGTGGGAGTGCAGATATCTCTCCAGATCCTAATTTCAATTCCTTTGGATAAATACCCTGTAATGGGATTGCTGGACCATATAGTAGTTCTTTATTTTTAAATAGCTCCATGCTGTTTTCCATGATGATCATACTAATGTACATTTCCACCAATATTGTGTAAGTGTTCCCTTTTCTTCATATTTTCTCTAATGCTTATCTTTCATCTTTTTAAACCATAGCCATTCTAACAGGTATAGGGTGATATCCTATAGTGGTTTTGATTTTCATTTTCCTAATAATTAGTGATGTTGAGCATTTTTTATATACCTATTGGTCTTTCTTTGAGAAATGTCTATTCAGGTCATCTGCCTCATTTTTAATTGGGTTATTTGTTTTCTTGCTATTGAGTTGTTCATGTTCCTTATATATTTTGGCTATTAACCTGTCATCAGTTGTGCGATTTGAAATTATTTTCTCCCATTCTATAGATTGTCCCTTAACTGTGTTAACTGTTTCCTGTGCTATGCAGAAGGTTTTAGTTTGATGTAATCCCATTTGTCTATTCTTCTTGTTGTTGCCTGTGCTTTTGAAGTCTTATCCAAAAAAATCATTGTCCAGACCAATGTCATGGAGCTGTTACCCTGTTTTCTGTAGTTTTATAGTTTCAGGTCTTGCATTTAAGTCTTTAATCTATTTTGAGTTTATTTTTTATATGGTATGAGATAAAGTTCTAATTTTATTCTTCTGCACAGAAATATGCAGTTGTCCCAACACCATTTATTGAAGAGATTATCTTTTCCCCATTGTGTATTCTTACCCTCTGTGGAAAATCAATTGACCATAAATGTGTGGATTTATTTCCAGGATCTCTATTCTGTTCCACTGGTCTATGTGTCTGTTTTTAATGACAGTACCATGCTGTTTTGGTTACTAGAGCTTTGTGGCACATTGTGAAGTCAAGCAATATGATACTTCTAGCTTTGTTGTTTTGGTTAAGATTTTTTGGCTATTCAAAGTTTTTTGTAGTTTCATATGAATCTTTGAATTTTCTATTTCTTTGAAAAAAGTCATTGGAATTTTGATAGGGATTGCATTGAATCTGCAGATTGCTTTGAGTAATATGGACATTTTAACAACATAAATTCTTCCAGTTCATTAACAAGGGATGTGTTTTCATTTATTTGTTGGGCCACTTATTTGTGTCTTCTTCAATTCCTTTTTTTTTTTTTTTTTTTTTTTTTTTTGAGACAGAGTCTCACTCTGTCACCCAGGCGGGAGTGCAGTGGCACCATCGCAGATTACTGCAACCTTCTCCTCCCAGGTTCAAGCAAGTCTCCTGCCTCAGCTTCCTGAGTAGCTGGAACTACAGGCATGCACCATCACACTCAACTAATTTCTGTATTTTTACTAGAGATGGGGTTTCGCCATGTTAGCCAGGCTGGGACCTCAGGTGATCCACCCACCTTGGCCTCCCAGAGTGCTGGGATTATAAGCATGAGCCACCCCACCTGACTTTCAATTACTTTCATCAATGTCTTATAGTTTTCAGTGTAGAGGTCTTTCATCTGTCTGACTAAATTTATTCCTAAGTATTTTAATCTTTTGGTAGCTATTGTAAATGGGATTGTTTTCTTAATTTCTCTTTTAGATAGTTTGTTTTTTATTGTACAGAAATGCTACTGATTTTTGTATGTTGACTTTGTTTCCTGCAACTTTACTGAATTTGTTTTTTAGTTCTAACTTTTTTTTGCTACAGTCTTTAGGGTTTTCTATATATAAGATCATGTCTGCAAACAGGGAAAATGTAACTTCTTATCCAATTCGAATGCCTTTTCTTTCTTTTGAGTAATTGCTCTGGATAGGACTTCCAGTACTGTGTTGCATCCTTCTCTTATTTGTGACAGACAGAGCCTTGCTCTGTCACCCAAGCTGGAGTGCAGTGGCGCTATCTCAGCTCAAAGTAATTATTGATAGGTAAGAACTTACAGCCATTTTGTTAATCATTTTCTCATTCTCTATAGGTCTTTTGTTCCTTTCTTTCTGTCTTGCTGTCTTTTGTGATTAGGTGATTTTAAAATTTGTATTCTCTGATTTTTTGCTTTTTATCTTTTATGTATCTACTGTATGTTTGTGCTTTGTGGTTACCATAAGGCATATATAAAATATAATTGTAATAGGCTATTTTAGGCTGACTACAACTAAATATTAATTGTATACAGAAACTCTACACTTTTACTCCATCCTTAATGTTATAATTTACATCTTTTTATATTGTGTATCCCTTAACAAATTTTTGTCACTATTATCTTAATAGATTTGTCTTTTAACCATTATATTAAAGATATAAGTGATTTATACAGCACCTGAATTTGACTGTGCACTTACTTTTTCCAGTGAGTTTAAGGCTTTCATATGCTTAGTGTTACTAATTAGCATACTTTTCTTTCAACTTAAAGAACTCCCTTTAGCATGTCTTGTAAGACATGTCTGATAATAATGAAGTCCCTCAGCTTTTCTTTGGGAAAGTTTCTATCTCTCTTTCATTCTTGAAGGCAGTTTTTCCAGGTACAGCATTATTGTTCCAGCATTTATTTCCTTCAACACTGAATATATCATCCCCTCTCTCACGGCCTGTAAGGTTTATGCTAAGAAATCTGCTGATAACCTTATTGGAGCTCCCTTATATGTTATTTCTTTTCTTTTCTCTTGCTGCTTTTAGGATCCTCTCCTTGCTTTGATTTTTGATAGCTGCATTATAACGTATCTTGGTATGGTTTTGTTTAGATTGAATCTTGTTGGAGATCTTTCACCTTCCTGACCCCAGATTTGGAAAATTTTATGCTATTATTTCTTTAAATATACTTTCTAGCCCGTTTTCTTCCTTTTCTTCTTCTTGGGCTCTTATAACTCAGTATTTCCTCTTTTGATGCTGCTCCATAAATCCCACGGGGCTTCTTCATTCCTTTTCATTCCTTTTTATTTTTCTTTTCTTTATTTTCAAATAAACTCTTTGAGTTTATAGATTATTTTTTCTGCTTGATCAGTTCTGCTGTTGATATTCTATTACATTTTTTGTTTCATTCCTGGTATTTTCCAGCTCCAGAATTTCTGAATTTTTAAAAGTATAATTCTAATCTCTTGGTTATTATTTTCCTCATTTATTGAATTATCTATCTGTAGTGTTTTGATGTTTGCTGAGCTTCCTTAAAATAATTATTTTGATTTGTCAAGAAGATGATGAGTCTCCTTTTAGTTTGGATACTGGTTCTTTATTTAGTTCTTTGCAGGGAGGGAGTTGGGGGTGGATCATGTTTCCCTGATTGCTCTGAATCCTTGTGGCTGAGTGTTGATATCCACACATTTGAAAAAACAGGGACTTATTCCAGTCTTTTCAAGCTTGTGTCATCTGGGGCAGCCTTTTACCAACTAGCCTGTCCAGAAATTCTGGGCAGGCAATCTGGCATGGTCTGCAGGGAGGTTTGCTGCTGGACTCCTCAGATAGGCTTATCTGGTGTCTGGGTGAGAAAGTGGGGTCCTGGAGGCTAGGTCCATGAAGGCAGGCCTGGAGCCTACTTCTGCAATGACTAGCCTGAAGCTTGGGTCCACAGGGGCTGACTTGGAACTAATATAGACCTTGACCCTGAGTCTGCACAGGCCAGCCAGGCACTGGCAGGGAATGGGTGCCTGGATCCACTGGGATGGGCCTGTACTCTGAGTATACAGGGACTGGCCTGACACTGGGGTGGGCCTGGAACCTGAGTCCTTGGTGGGGCTATCTAGGGTCTTGTGTCCACAAGGCCTGGTCTGGAGTCTAGGCCTATAGATGTGGTCCTGGAACCTTGGCCCACAGGGCCCAGCCTGGCACCAGGGTCTGCTGGGCTGGGGTCTAGACTCTGGGTTTGCTGGAGCAGGCCTGAACTGTGGGTCAAAACTGGAGCCATGAGCACTGACCTGGAGCCTGGGCCCAGTCTGATGCTGGGTCAGGCATGGAGCTTGAAACTGCAAGGGCTGGTCTAAAGCTTGGGATCCTGGGTGCTAATGTGGAGCCTGGAGCCATGGGGGCTGGCCTGGAGCCTGTAGCTGTGGGGGCTGGCCTGAAAGCTGAGTATGCAGTTACTGACATGAAAACTGGGTCCACAAGGGCTGGCCTGTGTCCTAGGTCTGCTGGAGTGTGGGGACACATGGTCTATCCTAGAAAGTGAGCATACAGAAAATGGCCTGGCACTGGGCAGGCCTGGAGCCTGAGTCCACAAGGGAAACCCTAAAGCCTGAAGCTATGGGGACTAGCCCCCCAGTGCTTAGAGTGGTCTGGAGCCTGGAGCAGACAGGACCAACATGGCCCTGCGATGGGCCTGGAACCTTTGTCTATGGGGGCTGCCCTGGCACTGGGGTTAGTCTGGGGCTTGGGGCCATGAGATCTGGTTTAGTACTGGAGCAGACCTGGAGGCTTAGTCTGCAGGTACCAGCCTAAAATGTGAGGCTGTGGGGCCTGGGCAGTGTTGGGTTTTACTTGGATGGGTCAGGTATTTGTCCAAGGCAAAGTCCACTCCTCACTTCCTGCACATTTCCCCAAGTGGGAGGTATCTCTCAATATACTGTGTGCTTGAAGCTGGGGAAGAGGTGATGTGAGTAATGTAAAACTGTCCTTCCTACTGTCTTCACTATATCTTTTATTATTTCTATGTTACACACAGGTACTATAATCTATTACCTGCTTTCCTTCGTTCATGTAGTTATTTTTCTGAATGAATGGATACTTGTTCAAATTGATGGATCTCCAGGGAGACAAGTCTGGAAAGTACTATTCCATCATTTTGCTCAGGGATCACCACCACATGCTGTTTCTGACAGCTCTACAACTCTATGATGTCAAAAGCACATGAACAATAGATAAACAAGTGGTGTGGCTGTATTCCAATAAAACTTTAAAAGTAGTTGGCCACCCTCTGGGCCATAGTTTGCCAACCCTTGGTCTATAGGGAAGGGTAAAACTAATCATTTTAATTGTGATGGCTACTTATTTGTTATTTAAGTGTTAAGAAGGAAATAAACAAGGACCTCATACAGAACCACTTTGGTATTTTTACTTTTAGATAAGTAAGGGGCTCACCCTGGAGAACATTTAAACTGAAGGATAAGAAATAAGTAGCCAGGTAGGAGGGTGGGAAAAGTATTCTAGAAAAAGACACATGAAGTGCCTGAGGTGAGCAGAATCTTGACAAAACATCACAAAACTTAGTGCTTCCATGAAAAACCATTTTATTATATTTCAAGATTTAGTGAATCAAAATTTAGATGTGGTCCAGGTGGGTAATTCTGTTCCATGTGACTGTGATGCAGATGCCTTGAGAATGCCAGATGGTATTGAGCTGGCCTGTAGGGTCTGTATGGAGTATCAAAGAGACCTTCAATGACAGGTCTGGCACCTTGGTAGGGATGACTGAAAGACGGGGCTCCATGGAACCAGAGTTCCCAAATGGGGTCTGGCCAACATGGTAGTATCAGTAGGCGAAATTCCTGCATGTTGACTCAGCCTCCCAGAGAACCATTCCAGGAGACCATGATAGAAAGTGCAAGGCCTCTATCTCCCCTTGGAAATTGCACAGTGTAACTTTTGCCAAACTATGTTGGTCAAGGAAGTCATTTAAAGGCAGCCAAAGGCCAGGCGCGGTGGCTCATGCCTGTCATCCCAGAACTTTGGGAGGATGACGCAGGCAGATCACTTGAGGTCAGGAGTTTGAGACCAGCTTGGCCAACATGGTGAAATCTGGTCTCTACTAAAACACAAAAATCAGCTGAGCATGGTGGAGCACACCTGTAGTCCCAGCTTCTTGGGAGGCTGAGGCAGGAAAATTGCTTGAACCTGGGAGGCAGAGGTTGCAATAAGCCGAGATCATGCCACTGCACTCCAGCCTGGGTGACCGAGTGTGAGACTCTGTCTCTAAATAAATAAATAAATAAATAAAGCCAAGATTCAGGGGTAGGGAAATTAGATTCCATTTCTTGATGGGGTGATGAGGAATAGGGCAGAGGACTAGCAAATAACTTGTAGTCAACTTTAACCTACTAAAGTATGGTCTATAAATGGAAAAGGCCGTGTGGGCGCACCAGAGTAAGAGGAGATTAAGGTGGAGATGTAGGTGGGAGTCTGATAAGATAGGACCTCACAGGCCATGTGAGGGGCTTGGAGTATGCTTTGGGGAAGTCACTCCTGATGTTGTGTGGAACATGGACTGGAAGGGGCTAGTAGAGGAAGGAGGAGACGGAGGGAGCTTCCACATAGCTACATGACAGATGGTGGTGATCTGGAGCAGGGAGGGGCAGTGGAGATGGGCAGAAAGGATGTGATTGCGTGAGATATTGGTGGTGGCATTGACAAGACCTACTGATGGACTGGTTGTGGGAGGAGGGGAGTAGGGAAGAAAGAGGATTCAAAGATGACTTTCATGTTTGTGTCTTAACGCACTGATATTGAGGATGTAGGGAAAGGCTGGTGGGTGGGGGAACAAGCTTTTGAAAGACACAGGATCAAGGAAGACATTCTGGGCAGGTTAAGACAAATTTGTAATTTGTCTGCATAAAGGTGATAGAAAAACTTAGACTGGGTGAGGTAATCCATAAAGAGAGAAAAAGAGCGCTCACGACAAGGCCCTGAGGAAGCCCAACCCCAAGAGTTTGGGTGAAGGGACAGGGCATGTAAAAGGAGACTAGGAGGAGAGAAAGCTGCTTTTAGAAAGTAGACTATGCAGAGTGCTTGTGAGGGTTTAGGTAAAACGGAGGCAGAACTGTACACTGAATTCAGTAACATGAGGTGTTTGATGACTGGTGATGGCAACAATTTCAAAAAGTGTGGCATAGAGGACAGGCTCAATTGGTTGAGTGAAATGGGGGAGCAGAAGGTATGAGAAGCTGGCCCTAAAGGGGCTTAGGATGATCACTAGAGAGGGCTGTTGGGTTAAGGAGTGTTTAAGGTGGGACATAGAGCATGTGGATGTTGACGGCAACAGTTAAGATGGCAAGAGGAGACACATGGGAGGGGGATTGGGAGGAGGACCCCTGAAAAAGCACCATCCATGAGAAAAGAGGAGGGATAGGACCTTTGTAGGAGGAGGGACAGGCCTGCAACCCAACAGGGCTCAAGAAAAACAGGAATGAGGCAAGTATAGAGGATTATGATGGCTAAATTGATGGGAAGATGATAGAATTTGAATCTTTCTTGGTGAAATGAAGTGAAACTATCAGCTAGATGTGTGTGGAGCATGTTCTCAGAAGGTATGAAGTAAACATTCACTTTGGTGTGAAAAAGCAAGTTAAGGAAACAGCAGAAGGGCAGGGCAAGGCTGAGCTCTGAGATGGTCAGTTTAGAGTAGGATGCTGGGCACTCAGGTGTGTGTGTGTGTTAAATGGAGATCTGCATGCACCTGTCTTCCCTCCATTAGGATTCANGCTGGCAGGTTCTCAGAGCCTGCCTCCTCCCTGTTTATATGCATACAGCCTAGTAACCCCCAGGCATGCAAATATACAATCTGTAATAACACACAGCCTGACACCTTCCCCTGGTCATGTCCAGTGTAACCATGAAGTGGCATTTGTCACCATACCCTGGTCCCTGATTGCAAGGAACTTCTGAAGCAAGGGTGAGTCCTTCCCACACTCCTCCATGGCTGCCCTCCAGGGTCTAGCCCAGCTTATTTGTTAGGGAGGATAGAGAAGCAGAGGACCCCCTGTGCTTCCTGAAAATAGACTTGCTCTTGTCTTGAGTGGTGACCAAGGCAGTTGGCTCTTAAAAGGTGGGAGAACAGCCCAACCAATCCCCAATCCTTTTCTTCTGAAACTGAGCAGGAGGGGTAAGGAAGTGGCTAGGTCTCCTTGGACGGAGCACGGACATGAGACCTGTGAGTACTGGTGTCTCTCCTCCAGAGCTTTCATCTTTGGGATGCCTGAGACTCTGAGACTATCAGAAGGGAATTGACCCACCCCAGTCTAACGCTGCCCTGCCTTCACTTCATGTACATAAAGGTGGTATAAAAACATAGACTGGAGGAGGTAATCCATGGAAAGACAAAAAGAAGAGGACTCAGGACAAGTCCCTGAGGAAGCCCAATCCTAAGAGTTTGGGCAGAGGGAACCAGGCACGTTAAAGACAGAAAGTGGACTATGTGGAGTGCTTGTGAGGGTTTCACTAAAACAGAGGCAGAACTGTCCATTGAGTTCAGTAACATGAAGTGTTTGATGACTATGATGGCAGCAATTTCAGGAAGGGTGGTGTGGAAGGCAGGCTGGATTGGTTGAGTGAATGGAAAGTGGGGGAATAGAGCATGTGAGAGGTTGGCCCTAAAGGGGCTCAGGTTAATAACTAGAGTGCTGTGGAGTCAAGGCATGTTTGAGATGGGAGGTAGAGCATGCCAATGCTGATGGCAACAGTCAAGATGGTGTGATGAGAGAGGTGGGAGGGGCATGAAGAGGAGGACCCCTGAATGAGCAGAGTTCATAAGAAAGGAGGAGGGATGGGACCTTTGTAGGAAGAGACACAGCCCTGCAGCCTCACAGAGCTCAATAAAACAGAAAAGGACAAGTGTAGAAGATTAGGATGACTAAATTAATGGGGAAATGATGAAGGAGTTTGAATCTCTTCTTTGTGAAATGAAGTGAGACTATCAGCTAGATGTGGGTGGAGCACGTTCTCAGAAGGTATGAAGTAGATGTTTTCCTAGGTGTTGAAATCAGGTTGATTAAGGAAACAGCAGAAGGGCAGGGCAAGGCTGAGCTCTGAGATGGTCAGTTTAGAGTAGGATGCTGGGCACTCAGGTGTGTGTGTGTTAAATGGAGATCTGCATGCACCTGTCTTCCCTCCATTAGGATTCAGGAGCTGGGATGGAGATGCTTACTGCAGTGCTGGGGTTTTGCCAGGGGAGTATAGGAGGTGAGAGAAAGATGGGGCAATTCAGATGATATGCACAGGAGAAATTGTAGTGATGAAATGTGTGGTCTGAGGATTAATCTGACCAAGATGGAAACTGAAAACTGGAGGTGACTAGGGAGGGATTAGGAAATTAGAGGTCTTGACAAGATAGAAACTCCAGTATGATGAGGGGTTGGGCAAGGAGGTATATTTGAGCCAGATAGGAGTGCTTTGGAAATTGAGAGGTGGAGCAATCTCAGGTAAAGGCAAAATAGAGGGTATGACCTGGGGTTGCTGGCCAGAGCCAGGGGAGGAGCCTTAAGAAGTCAGATCTAGGGTTGGTGAGGCTGGAAGGCAGGGTGAGCCTCCACGTGGGTGCTGGAGCAAGAAACCAACAGATGTTGAGGAGGATGGTGTGACCTAGGAGTCAGCATCCTTGGTGAACATGAGGAGTGGCCACAAGGCCAGTGGCACCTGCCAGAGGGGAAAGCAGGCATGACAGGATAGCATCTCCCAGGTGAGAGCCTTTTGAGGAAGGGAGGGTGGGCAGTGGTCTGGAAGCTCAATGCAGAGCAGTGTGGTTCCCACTCTCAGCCCTTGGTCTTAGAAGAATGGGAGTATCCAGTGGGGGAACAGCTGTACAAATGAGATAGACCCCTAGAGGTTAATCGTCATCTCCTAATCTCACCCTGACCCTTTTGTCAAATGTTATCTAGATTAAACCTCAGTATAGGCAGGCTGAAGGAAATGGACATTCCAGTGGCTCCTGGGGTCCCAGCCTGTAGCAGCTTCATCTGCGCTTTGTGCACTTGCTCTCAGTCATCTCTGCAAGGGACCCTGAAGCCTGGGAGGTCGGAGTCACTGACCCTTGATGGCACTGCTGACACACCCCTTCCCTCAGGTAATTCTGGATGCATAACTCATTATGGGATGTAATCCAGGTCAACATTAATACCACCTGGAAGGTTCCGCCCTCAGCCTCACTCTGCTTGAGTATCCCAGTGATCAGTCTCTCAGGACCTGCCTACTGGGCAGCTCCTCTCTCCACTTATTTGCATTAAATTGGCTTTTTATTTAGGTCTCTGGAGATGGTTACATGGGGAGGAGCCCATGACTTTCCTGTATGATCCCTTGAATACTCTCCAAGTCAGTAGATTACTTCTCAGGCAGCCTTCATAAAAGTGTTTCAGTTTCACTGTACTGGGGTTTGTGTTCATCTCACTCACATAGACAGTCTCTGGGTAGGCAGACGGGGGGTGATACAAGCTCACACTCTGCATTTCTCCTCCTCTTAGCCATTCCCACCCTGCTGAGGTTTAAGGAAAGCCGGGGATGATGACCCACTTAAGCTTTCCTTGGCCTTGTTAAGTCCAATCATCTGGGGCAGGAAGAAGAAGAGAAATGCTTATTGCAATCTTTGACCCCCACTAACTGCTGTGGTGACTTTGACCCAAGCCCTTGACCTCCTTTTCCTTATCTTCAATGTTGCTGTGATTCCTGTGGTGAGATTAGATGAGGCAGCACTTGGGATAAGCGTGCAGAGAGGCATTGAGCGGTATGAAAGTACAGGATGCCAGGTACTTTCCTGCTTCACAGCACATTTTGTTTCTTGCAAGGTGAGTGGCCCAGCCGCCTCCCCACAAACACCTGTTTCTGCCTTTCTCCGCATAATCAGCAAGCTGTGCCCACTTCGCAGCATTGCACTTTCCTGCTGGTGCAGAATAAAACCACTTTGAGCTCCTCCCTGTCCTGAGACAAAGTCCTCTGTGGTCACCCAGCATATGGCAAAGCTGCTGCTTTGGGCTGGAACGTTTGAGGCAACAGTGACTTCCTCCTTTCCTAGTTACCTGAACCCTTAGAGCCGGGAGCCGGCCAGTGAAACAGACAAGGGGAGGGGAAGAGAAGAGGGAAGGCATGTTTCCTTTATGAGTTTCAGTTTATTGCACAGAAATGTTTTTGAAACCTTTGTCACCAATGGACTCATGAATGGGTGTCGGAGAGTCAAAAATAGAGGAAGAAATGTAGTCTGTAAACAAATCACTGGATGGCATTAGAATTTGAGCCAAAGTAAAAGATGCTGGAGCTTGGCCCTTATCAGAGAAGTATAGAAGAGCCAGGTAGGGGATTTTATTTACAACATGTTCAATTCTGAGGAATATGGACAGGGCAGAGGAAAAAGGAAAAATGGGAAACCCCCATGGACTTAAGGCCCCACAAAGAGAAACCACGTGCCTTCTCCCCCCTTCCCTTCCGGCTTGGGCAAATGAGGCAGTTCATGCTCCCTTTAGGGGCGGAGGCAGTCTACAGGGGCCAGCTGGGCACAGATGAAATCTTGCACAGGAACCTTTCTTACACTCGAAAAGCAAGAATAGCAAAGGGACTTTGGGAAGGACATAAGAAAAGGAAGCTCCACACCAACGGTTTCCAGATGGAGGGAGTTTGTGTGTCTAGCGTTTTCACCAACGTGCTGCTCATCCTGATGCACAGATGCAAACTGGAGCTGCTGCCTGTGCCCTCACCATGGGCATGTACCCACCACAGGCATTCCCAGGTGACACAGGGGCGGAGGATTCCCTCTTTCCACTCAGGATAACAACCCCTGGATGGGGTTTTCAACAAGTATAGAAAGCTCCTGGATGCAGCCAAGACTCTCACCCACAGTCCCAGTCCTCCCACCTTCTTCAGGTCTCTAGAAGACAGAACAGATGGGTTTACAACATCCTGTTATCCTCACTAGTCCTAGGCTGTGGATGTAGGGAAAGGCCAGGTAAACAAGGAAGGGAGAACAGTTGAATCAACGCCAATTGTTTGAAACCAAAATTGCAGAACTGCCCCCAATTAAGTAAACACCAAGGAACATAGGTCTGTTCCAGAAATACTACAAAATAGAAGAGTATGTGAGCACCAGATGCACGTGATGAAGACCATGCTCTGAAAGATTCATTCCAAGGAGTAGAAGCAGTATTTGCTCAGGGCATTTAACGAGAGCACGAACTCTGGAATGAGGGGAGAGAAAAGGTAAGACATGCAGGAACAGCTGGCAACACCAAGGAAAGGATTTAAGGAGAGAGATCTCTGTATTGGAGAATTTAACATTACCCTAGAAACAGCAAGAGCATCATCAGCCCCAGGAAAATCTACCTCTGATGTGGAGACCAGGCTTAAGAAAATCCCGTAGAACCCAGAGAAAAAGTGCAAAACAAGGAAAATGGCCAAAGAGAACATCCTAGATATAGAGATCAGACAATGAGAATCCAGAGTCTTGTTAAGTGATAAAAGGAAAATACTAACAGAACGTGTGTAACAGGAACACCATTTTAGAGGAAACAAGAAGAAAAGTTTCCTAAACTCGAAAAGTACTACACCAGAAGTGGGCAGTACTCACTATGTTCAGGGGAACAAAAAGATACAAACTGAAAAGCATCAGAATATTTTTTGTGTGAAGGAAATTTGTAAGGTAGGAGAATTAGGTCATTTATTACAGCACAAACTGCATGTCTATCTAAATAGACATTTAAGTGCAAAAACATGGATATTACTCGTAGTTTTACTGGAAAACCATACAGATGTTTTTTATGAATGTACAGAATGAATCAAAGTAAATAACTGATCAACAGGAAAACTAGGAAATTTGTGAGCTGGTTGTGAGGCAGTGGCTCCTATTATGTATAATTTTAGTGCGACGTGCTGTGTTAATGATAGCTGTCAAATAATATGTTAGCATTTGAAAGGAAATATGTATACTGGGAGCATAGTACTTATTTTATAAAGAATTACAATAAATCATTTGATTTTATGCTAGTTCCTAGGTTCTCATTTATTTTAGTAAAAGTGAGTAGTGAGGAGGGAGGAAGCAGCATAAAAATGGGCTGGTTTTGCTGAGGAAATTAGCATGATTTGGTTTCTGAAAATGGTAAGACTTGTGAAATTTTACTATTTCAAAGTACATACCAAAACAATATGATTCTGGCTGAATATGAAAAGATGAGAAAGAATGCCAGGGAATTACAGTAAAAAAGTAAGAGATCATCGTAATATTAATATCAAAGGCCCTAGAATTCTTTAATTGATTAAGAGATTATCCACAATAATCATATAATCACCAACAACTTCAGATTATATACAGCAAAGTCTATTAGAAATTCATACAATAGTATTAAGAGAGTGCTAACATACTTTCATCAATGTTTCACAGTTAAAATGTCAGCTGTAAGTATGCTTATCTAGTATCGAACAAGAATGAAAAGGAAGATGCTGATGACAACATTTTAGGGATGCCTACTGTGTGGCAGGCACTATTCTAAGCTCTTTTCATGTATTAACGTATTGAGTCCTTAGAACAATCTTATGTTGTAGGGATGCTATTGTCTTCATACTTGAAATAGACTCAGCACAAAAGTAAAAAATAAAATGAATGTATTTTGCTTATATATTGAGCTCTGTAACCTCAAGCAGTGAATATAATTTTAAAGGGTCAGGAAACATTTAGCAAATTAGTCATTTACTGGACCTTATAAAACCTCAGTAGGCCGAGCACAGTGGCTCATGCCACCGAGGCAGGTGCATCATCTGAGGTCAGTAGTTCGAGACCAACCTGGCCACCATGATGAAACCCTGTCTCTACCAAAAATTAAAAAAAAAAAAAACTAGCCGGATATAGTGGCACACATCTGTAATCTTAGCTACTCAGGAGGCTGAGGCAGGAGAATTGCTTGAACCTGGGAGGTGAAGGTTGCAGTGGTCTGATACCATGCTACAGCACCCAAGCTGGGTGACAGGGAGAGACTCCATCTCCAAACAACAACAACAACAAAACCTCAGGGGAACATCACACACTGGGGCCTGTCGGGGGTTGGGGGGCTAGGGGAGAGACAGCATTAGGAGAAATACCTAATGTAGATGACGGGTTGATGGGTGCAGCAACCACCATGGCACGTGTATTCCTATGTAACAAACCTGCACATTCTGCACATGTCTCCCAGAACTTAAAGTATATTTTATATATATATATATATACACACACACACACACACACACATACACACACATACACACAAACCTCAGTAAATCCTCTGGTCCTCTATCACCCTCTAAGAAATGATAAAGCACATACCAAGTTCTGGACCACATGTAGTAAAACTAGAAATAAATTTACAGGGACAGACACTCTGAAATATTCCTGTTATGACTTTCTACATTGTTCGAATCTTGCACAATATGTATGTATTCTATGGTTATAAAATGACTAGTTAAAATAATAAAAAGGAACTTTTTTTTTTCTTGTGAGTGTATAGAAACCAGCCCTAATACATCTAAAAAACAAAAACAAAAAAGGGCTCAGGGGTAAGTGGGGACCTATCCCGGTAAGAATTTTGGGGTAATATGTGGAGTTGAAGGAAGATCTCTTCCCCAGCCCCAAGAGATCAAAATCAGATTAGAGGCTGATTGACTCTGGGCCGTGCGCTCGTGTGGATCCCCTGTGCTGACTGGAATATGCAGTGTGACTGGGCCCTCTGCTCTCTCTGTGGCCAGCAGGGTGCAGAGTTGTGGTTGTCAGTCTCACCAGATCAAGATCTGCGGGAGAAGATTCGTATAGGAGGAGGAGGCAGTGTATAGCAAAAACACCTGATGTCCGCGAAGAACAAAACCAGGTAAACTCACACAAAGGTGCAGGGCCAGAGACCACGTTATATTAGAAGCATGCCCTGTGGCATCCAGCCTGGAATTATGAGGATAATAACAAGGAAACAAGGCTAGAAATTAATATTGCCAGGAGCTAGCCTGTGGAAAATTCTTCCTAATCTAACAGCTCATATACAGAAACAAGCAAACACAAACACTTGAGGTTTTTTAAACATTTGACAAAAATTTTAAAACTTTATGTTACCAATAACAAGTTGTGAAACCAAAAAAAATTGTTTAAACTATCAATAATTAAAAACACATTTTGATTACCATCGTAGAGGACAACTGAATAAACTTCCAATACACCATAGGTAGAATGATAGCATAAAATTGTTATATGAAGACTAATCAAATAGTATGCAACTAAAAAAAGGTACAAAAATATTATAAGGGCGTATTAGGTAATTAATTATGTTATCATTGTGGATTTTTTCATGATTGTAGGATTTTTTAGTTTTTTCAAGTTGTAATTTGTTGTGAATTTATATTCTAAATCATTTTCCTTTCATATGTAATTTTGGTTTATTTTTTCTTAAAAAGTGTTCCCAGAGTTGTAAAAGATTCAAGCCCCACACAACGTAGCTCTGCCCATGCATTGAGGCCTGGCACCCCTGGCCACTTGGATGGAGTGAAGTGGGGCAGGAAGTAGCCTTTCACTATCCCACATTCCCTGAAGACCCTGATGCTGGGGTTGAGACCCAAACAAGAAAGCTGGGGTATAACTAATAGGGAAATAACTATCATCTGTTTGAGCTTTTTTCAGTTTGTAGAACTAACTGAAGTTAGTTATTCCTTATTTATCCAAGAGATGGTAAGTTATGTAAATGTTCTATACCAGGACTTATGGTGATGAAGAGGATAAGAGGTGAGGCAGAGAGAGTAATCAAACCCCAGTGAGTGTAAGTGGCTGAGAAACCATGGCCCCTGAACCTGAAGCCTTTCCTTGGTGTTGGTGTACTTGGTGGTCACATGGGTGATTTAATGTCCCTAAGGCAGTTGTCTTCCATGGGAGGGATTCTCCTTAAAGGGAATCTTCCTGTTACCAATGTCATGTAACAAACCATCCCCACATTTAGTGGGTTAGAATAATAACAGCAATTCATGATTGCAGTCAGACAGAGGCAGGAGCTCGAGTAGCTGGGAGCTTGCGTAGTCTCTCAACTGAGAGCAGTAGTCTCTCTCTCGTCAGATCATCTCAGGGCCTCTCCATGTTTGTTTGGGCTTCCTCACAGCATGGCCACCTTATGGCAGTGAGACTGCTTACATGGCAGGTCTGGGCTCCAGTATGAGTGTTCCACCAAGCAAGGTGGAAGTTGCATGGCCTTTTCTGACTCAGCCTTATAAGTCACACAACTTCACTTTTCCCACATTCCATTGGTAAGAAACTACACACAAACTCACAGATTCAAGGAGTGGGAGGACTGGGCTCCAAATCTTGATAAAGGAGCAGTACAGCTCTGGAAGATGGTGTGGGACAGGAGATATTCTACGGCAATCTTTGGAAAATACAATCTGCTACAGTGTCCCCAAATCCTTATTTTTTAAAATTATTATTTATTTATTTTGATACTGAGTCTCGCTCTGTCACCAGGCTGGAGTGCAGTGGTGTGATCTTGGCTCACTGCAATCTCTGCCTCCTGGGTTCAAGCAATTCTCCTGCCTCAGCCTCCCAAGTAGCTGGGATTACAGGTGCGCACCACCACACCCAGCTAATTTTTGTATTTTCAGTAGAGATGGGATTTCACCATGTTGGCCAGGATGGTCTGGATCTCTTGATCTTGTGATCCACCCGCCTCAGCCTCCCAAAGTGCTGGGATTACAGGCGTGAGCCACCGCACCTGGCCCAAATCCTTATTGTAAAAAGGAGGCACTGGATCTGAGAACCCTTGTCACAGCCCTGAATACGTTTTGGATGGAGCCAAGCACTAACTGACAGGATTAAAATCAGAGTGCCTGGCAGCAGGTCTTGCTCCGGTTCTTGACTTGCAGCTGTCATCCTGCTCCCACCTCACATGGGCCTGACAGACATGAGGCTGCCAAATCACATGTTAGAAACCTCTGGAGATGGACACAGGTTGATGCCATGTAAAAAGTCAGAGGGAAAGTTCTGCATTCTGGACTTTTTTTCTGCTAAGTTTTAAAGGCGTAATAATGTTCTAAGAAACCTTAGGTCTGGCTTACCATTGTTTCAGTATTCTAAGACACACATTTTTAAAATCTCTGAAATAAGAATGAATCTTACAATTGATGCCAGGTTTTGTTCTTGACATAGTTGATATTTGCTGCATACAGCTTTAAAAGTTTTAGAATGTCAGCATCTTGGGAAGAAATCCAAGAGACAAATGTGGGGAACTCTTAAGAAACGTTTCCCATCATGGCTCTTAATGGCACAGAGGATGATGTTTTATAGAAAGATATGGACACCTATGATCCCAATTTGAAGTGATTCGAAGAGATGGATGCTGTGTAGAAGTTTTAGAGATATCTAAGTCATTTTATTTTGCTTATATTTCCTTTCTATGTATGTACAAACATGATCTATAATAAAAGCTCATGTCTAAATGAGTCTGAAAGATCTGTTTTAATGTGCAGAAAATTTTAAAAACACCTTCTAATTGGCAGGAAACCATCATGTTATGGCTCCACGGCAGTATTTTTCTTTCTTAATGGTACCTAAAATATTAATGCATGTTGCAATCGATGTCTCAGAGTAGGTGAAACACAGGAGATAAGCCTTGTTTTCACCTCAGAGGTGGGTGAAGACCTAAGTGACTTCTAAGAAAGAGCCCATGGAATGCAGTGATGTCTGAGAGGTGAGGAGTCAGAAATGTCAATGATGTGTAGGCCCATCCCCTGTCTGAGAATCCAACACCTTGTACCTAAAGATCTGTTCAAATATTGGCTTCGATACCTCATTTCCCAAACTCAGATCTGTGGTCTGCCAAGGTGCTTCCAATTTTTAGGACAAAAAAGCTGAATGTTTGAAACTGGACACATGGGCTCCATAGGTATCAGGCATCTTGCTCTCAGACACTACTGAGAAAATATCAATCCTCTTTTTAGTAACATTAATCACATTAAGTGCAACTCACATGCTGTTCATTCCTGGAATGTCCCACTTGTCCCAAGCCCCTGTAATGTCTGACTTGTCCTTCAAAACTCATAATCCCTTTAGGGCCGCTTTTGCCCCCTCTCTTCTGGGCTACCATGGCAACCAGAGTATGCCTCTGCAATAGTACATATGCCATTGCCCAGGATTCTGTCTTTAAATTGCTTTTGGCCCTACTAGAACACGACTTTATTTCCCCAGCATATGGTATGTTTCTTATGAAGTAAACTCAATAAGCACTCAGTAAAATGCTTATTAAATGCATGCTTCATGAGAAGTCTTTGCTCTTATGGAAGCTAAAGAAGCCTCCAAATAGAAGTTCATTTTGAATATTAATTTATATTAACTTTTGTCAAGAGTTTTCTCACATTGTGGCAAATAGCACTGGGCTAAGATTCAAGTCTCTTTTACAAGGTCCTATGACTTTGAGCAACTTCCCTAACCCTGCTGGGTCTTGGTATCCCCATCTTCTGTGAACCTCTCAAGGGTGCCCTTTATTTTCCATTATTTAGCGCAGTGCCTGACACATAGAATGTGCTCAGTAAATATTTATTTTAATAATGTAATCTGTAAAAACAAATGAAGGGATTGGACAAATCTCAAAGGGCACTCAAAGGATGTCAAGCTATTAAGTTAGTATCACTCGTTTATATCAATGCAAAGTTTCCTCATAATGCAAATAGACACTTCTCCTCACCTCATCCAATCAAAACACTTAATAATTCTTAATTCATAGGATATAGTTTAACAAAGTAAACTTATAAGGCTGCTTGGAGGTATCTCAGCAACTTACTACCATTACACTCAAATGATGGGTATAGTGCAGATAAATTTACCAAAGGTACATGTTGAAGTTTGGAACTTAAGGCCATTTTTATCGATTACCATGTAATAGGGTTTTATTGGTTCCTAGAGACATTCCTCAGACCCTCTCCCACCTATTGGCTGACACCTGAAATTTTATCATATTCTCAGTGTGAAGGTCTTTCTATCTTTAAAAAAACCATAGAACATTCATAATTTTTTTCAATAGTGCTCAATACTAGAATAAATATCTTTATGTATTAGCTACATGGAGCTTTTAAAGATAACATTGGTGAGTTGAGAAGTAATATTCCTGTTTCATGATACTATATCTATATATATAATGTATATTTACTATCTCTATCTATATGAATGTGTATCTGTATGTGTGTATATGTTTGTGTGTGTGTGTGTGTGTGTGTGTGTATATATATATATATATATATATATATATAGAGAGAGAGAGAGAGAGAGAGAAAGGGTCTCACTCTGTCACCCAGGCTGGAGTGCAGTGGTGCAATCACAGCTCACTGCAGCCTTGACCTCCTTGACCTCAGGTGACCCTTTCACCTCAGCCCCCGCAAGTAGCTACAGGTGTCTGCCACCACACCTGGCTAATTTATATATATATATACATATATACATATTTTTTTTTGGTAGAGATAGGGTTTTGCCACGTTGCCCAGGCTGGTCTTGAATTCCTGGGCTCAAGTCATTCACCTGCCTCGGCCTCCCAAAGTGTTGAGATTATAGACATGAGCCACCACACTTGGCCCATTATAACATTTTAAGGGAATTAAATTAGTAAATCGTCACTGCAGATCTGCTGTATGACAGCTGGTGGCAATTTGTCATACGTTGGTTGTAGTGGGCAGGTTAAGTCTGCAAGTTCATATGTTATAGCCAATGACATAACAAGTCTTTGCTAAAAATCATAGGCAGGCCACATTTCTCTTGGAGCTCTGTATTGGATGTCAAGGTATTAAGTTAGTATCACTCGTTTATATCAATGCATAAAGAAAGGTCTGGAAGTGCACTCTTTAAGTGGGGAAAAACCACAAAGTTTCAAGGATAAAAAATGGAGCAACAGAGGCATTACTAAAATGGAAACAAAATTATGTTCAGAAGGCGTCATGGGGCATCCTGGATTTTATTAAATAACAATTGACATTCCATTAATTAACAATTACCAATGCTCTATAACAACCACACAATCTCAGCAGTGAGTAACATAATCATCTATTTAGCTTGTGTGCCTGCAGCCCTCCAGCTGGCCTGGAGTTAGCTGTTCTGGGTTGGGCTTAGCTGAGACTGACTCTGCTCCATGTGTTTCTCATCCTCCTCCTGGGACCAGCGAGCTAGATCAAGATGTTCATCTCTTAGTTACAGCAGTGAAGCAAGGAACAATTACACAAGTCCTTTTCCAGCCATTAGTGATACCATACCCACTAACATTCCATCGGTGAAAGCAAGTCACATGGCTGAACCCAAAGTTAACAGGCAGGGAAATACATCTGCATCTTGGTAAGAGGAACTTCAAAGTCAAATAGTAACAGGTGGGAATAGATACAAGGAGAGGTAGAAAATTAAAACCATTCATGTGGCCGGGCCCGGTGGCTCACGCCTGTAATCCCAGCACTTTGGGAGGCCAAGGCAGGTGGATCACTTGAGATCAGGAGTTCGAAACCAGCCTGACCAACATGGTCAAACCCCGACTCTACTAAAAATACAAAATTACCCAGGCATGGTGGCGCACTCCTGTAATCCCAGCTACGTGGGAGGCTGAGGCCAGAGAATCACTTGAACCCAGGAGGCAGAGGTTGCAGTGAGCTGAGATCATGCCATTGCACTCCAGCCTGGTAAGAGTGACACTCTGTCTCAAAAAACAAACAGACCAACCAAAAACTATTCATGCAATTTACCGCATATACTAAGATGTAAATTATTTACAGCAGGCGTTATTTCCAGTAAACCAAGCCCGTTGGAAGAATAGTGGATTTTTCAGGTATCATTAAATTTGGCTGAAAACCTCCCAGCTCTGCCTGTGATCTGCAATCTTGTCATTCCCAATTAGAACATTCCGGGCTGTGAAAAAACAGAACATTAAAAACTAGTAGAACTATCCAATTGTTCCCTGTCTTTTTATTTATTTTTAATTGAGATGTGGGCACCTGGGTGGTTTTGACTGAATTTCTTGCTAGAACAGGAAAACTACGTCATAGCTTTATGTCAGGAACACGTATAAATAAATGCTGGTTACTAATTATGGAAGACCAAACAAAATGGACAGGAAGAAAAGGGTGGGTAAGTTCACTAATAAACTTCATTCCAAACTTCCTTAAACAAACCCATCTGCCCTTTCTTGTTGACAAAGCAAGCTAGAAAACTGACCTTTTGAAGTTAACCCTGTAGAAGTATTGGCACTCACCCTTAATTCCTACTGACCTATTCATTGGCTAATGGATGTTAAGGTGTTTTGCCTGTCTGGTTGCCTCATTGATGATGTGGACCTATCAGGTGGGTGCCAGATCTAATTCTGATTCTGCATGACTTTTTGAGCTGTAACTGCTTAATCACTACTCTTGGAGGCAGCCATAATGACTGGAACTCCATAGCTCAAATTCAGTGCTTACATACAAACAAGTTGCAAATTCAGGACTCAAACTCTACTTCCAATGTGAAGAAAAATCATTTTGCTTAAGTAAGCCTATCTCCCTTTATTATACATGCCAATACAGGAAGTTGTGTGCTGAGCCCCCTGTCATGGTATGTAGGAAGTCAAATATAGTTTTGGAAATGCAAATACATTTTCATTTGCTGATGGACATGTATTATTTATGAAGTCATTGGTTGTAAGTAATAGAAAATTCAATTTAAACCTTTTTGGTTCATGTACTGGAAAATCTCAGAGGCATATGAGTTTCAGGAGGATTTGATCCAGGGGCTTGATAATTCAGTTTTTCTCTCTCACTAGACTCTAATATGTATAGTGAGGGCTCCATCGCGAGGCTGGTTCCCCTTATTTGAATCTAAGGGAGAGTCCTTACATTTGCAATGATTTGTCTGCCCTGAACCAATCCCTGTGGTCAAAGGAAGGGATTGAGCTGATTGACTGAGACCTGGGCAACCTAAAACGGGCTCACTGTGCCAAGACGGATAGGATCAAATTTCATGACTACCATTCAATGAGGAGAAGAAGAGAACCACGATGTCCAAATAATGGTGTCATGGAAGGCAGAACTCTGTCTCCAAATTAAGTACATGATTATTTTTGTCAATTGAAGTATAAAAGGTTCACAAATGAAACTTGTATTTTCTGCCCAATTTCAAACAATTCCCTGGAATTGAAGGATTTATATGAAATTGTTGGTTCTCCTTGACAGCCTACCCACTTCCACCCCATATTTAATAAGAGACCAAAGTCAGAAATGGATAGTGCAGCTTATATACCATGGTAACTAAAACCATAGCCAATCTGTGTCCATAGCTTGTGTTGTTTAGAAAGCTTGGGCAGAGATAAAAGGGTCAAATGGCCTCTCATCTATCTGGCATAACTGTTCTACTTTAAGTCAAAGTTGAATATTCAAGCCTCAGCAGCAATATCTCAAATGGTCAATTTAAGAAAAAACTTCAATTTCAAATTAGCTTGTTCGTCAAAGGGTGTTTGAAAACATTTGTTTGCTTAAGCAACTAAAACTTAGTCATATGGTTGGGACTCAAAGTAATGGGCTGGTGCAGCCTTGTAAGTTTATAAGCTCCACTTGCCCACATGTTTTTTGCATTAATTTGTATCATCCTTAAAGCCAATGTTATCGAGCCTTTTACAACCGACAAAGTAGCATACTTCTTCCTCTTGGGGATATGAGAGCATGTTATAAACACTATTACCCTGGAATCCCTTGAGATTGTGTGTGTGTGTGTGTGTGTGTGTGTGTGTGTGTGTGTGCAGGCATATGTATGTACCATATGTATCTCCTTGTGAACAGATAATTGAGTGTCTACTATGTACAAGGTATGTAATGCAAATCACCTTATTTAATTTGCAGAAACACCATATTTAATATAAGTCCTATTGTACAGATGATAAAACTGAGTCTTGGAGAGGCTAAATGATTTTCCCAGTAGTCATAGAGCTGCCAAGTAGCAAAGCCTGAGTTGAACTCAACTCTGCCTGTGGTCACAGCTCATGATCTGATTTGCCAAATTTCACTGCCTCATTCCCTCTCTAGGACTTGAATTAAGTCACATTTCTCATTTGGTTTTTAGCTTTGCCTCCTTCCCTGCCCAGCTTGTCTGCTGCATTCCATAGTCATTGACTCACTAAATACTGATTGAGTACCTCTTAGACGCCAGACACTGTTTTAGGTGCTAGAGATGCAGCATGAACAACCTAGACAAAAATCCCTGCCCTCATGGAACTTACAATTTTAGTTGGAATGGTTCAGTCAACTGTGCCTTGATCTCCCAGATTTCCATCGTAAATACCTTTTTCTTCTGATCATTCAATAAACTCAAGGCCTCTCCTCAAAATGTTGTCCTGAAATATAACTCCATATGTCAAATTCCTAAGGATGGTGGCAATTTTCCTTCATTCTTCTGATCCAAGACACTCTTTGCTGCCCCATTGTTTCAGTTTCAGAGAAGGTGGCCAATCTCTGCATTGACTGTTTGCCCAGTGGCACCTGGATATATGGGCACTGAGGCGTCCAGTGGGTCAAGAGATGGGAGTCACAGGTCCAGTTTCCAGGAGAGCAGCTTCTGAACCTGAGATGTGCAGGTAAGGAGTTTGTTGATAAGTGCTCTGAGGCACACACAGAGAGAAATGTTGAACTGCTATGCACCCACCACAGAGGTCAATTCTACAGGGAGGTCTGGGGCTAGAATGGCCTTTGGAGACATACCCAACTGGTGTGAGAGGTTGATGCCTTTGTACTCCCACTTCAATCAGTTGTTAGGTATAGGCTGCCCTGGGAAGAGACTGACTTTGGGGGAGGTAGCTCTCTCTAGCCATGGCAAATTTCCAGATAGGGTCTCACCTGAGTGTTGGACTTCAACACACCTAGAAGCTGGAGGAATGAATGCTTCAGTCCTGGAGTGGAGGTTCTGGGAAACACACCACAGTCTCCACTGCAAAGGGCTTCTTCACGTGTAAGCAGAGTGGCATCTCCTCCCTGCCTTCCCTAGCTAGAATGTTCTCATGGGCTCCTCAACTCTAGATATTACTTCAGCAAGGTTTTGAAGAAAATCAGAAGTCTCAAAAACATGGAACACAAACTTCAGTACCCTTAGACTCACCAACACTACAGGAAAACTGGGCAGAAAGCCTCTAAGGCAAAGCTGTAAGTTTGAGCTACCATTGATCAAATCTGCTACTTACCTATAACTGGCTTTTCCATGTTGGTAACATCAGAAACATTTATTTGACTGGCTTTTGTTATTATTTAGTTCCTTTTGCTCTTAAGCACTATGATATTGTTTTGTTTAGTTATAGTTAACACTTATTGGGCCAAACTAGGCATTGAACCTAAAGTTACACAGATTATCTCATTTAATCGTCAAAATAATCCAATGAAATAGGTATCACTATTATCTCCACTTAACAGATGAGGATATTGTGAGGCACAGCGAGGTTGGGGAGCTTCCACATGGTCACGTTACTGAGTGACAGAGCTGATATGAGAACCCAAGTCTACCTGATGACATTGCTTGAGCTCTTACCCCTGTACTTTCCTGCTTCTCTCCCTTTCACAGGGTTGTCCTGGGTTTCCTTTAAATTAAGTATAAAGACATACTCTTGGATCCTCCATGTCCCATTGACTTATTGATTGAATCATTAAACAAACATACCATATTCTAGATAGTATCCAAGGCACTGGAGCTGTGATACACAAGACAGGGACATTTATTGCTCTCAAACATTCTCCCAGGATGGTGTGAGGCATCAGAGAAGTAAACAGATACTCACAAGATAGAGGGATACATGATAAGCTATGTGTTTTAATCCATTTGTGTTGCTATAAAGGAACACTTGAGGCTGGGTAACTTAAAAAGAAAAGAGGTTTATTTGACTCACAGTTCTGCAGGCTGTACAAGAAGCATGGTGCCAGTATCTGCTGTTGGCAGAAGCCTCAGGCTGCTTCCACTCATGGCAGAAGGCAAAGGGGAGCCAGTGTGTCACATTGTGAGAGAGGGGGCAACAGAGAGGGAAGGGAGGTGCCAGGCTTTTTTCAACAATGAGTTCTGATTGGAACAAAGAAGGAGGACTCACTCCCAGTGAGGATGGCATCAGATAGTCATTCATAAGGGGTCCACTCCCATGACCCAAACACCTCCCACCAGGCTCCACCTCCAACACTGGGAATCAAATTTCAACATGAGACTGTGCAGTCAAAGAAACTACACCCAAGTTGTAGCAATATGGGAAGCCCAGAGTACTGTAGGTGCACATAGGAGGGACTCCACCCAGTCGTGGGGGTGGGAGAGATGGTCAGTGAGAGTTTCATGGAAAGGATATGTAAGCAGAATCCTAAAGCAATTATCCAGGTAAATGTGTATATGTATGTGTAGGGGTAGAGCATGGGAAAAATGTTCTAACAAGCAATAGAATGCAAATGCTTGGAGGCAGACCCAAGAATTTAAAGAAATTGAGATGTCTGGGTCTCCTCTTTGAGAGTTTGGGTATGAAAAGGACATATTGAGTAGGGACCCAGATCATGCAAGCTTTCCAAGCCACATTCTAAAGATTGCATTTTATCCTAAGATAATTGGGAAACCATTGAAGAGTGTTAAATAGGGTGACATTGTCAGATTTGCATTTTATTTTGTGAATAAGTGGTTAGTTTTCTTTTTAACAGCTTCACTGTGGTATACTTTGCATAAAATAAACTGCATATAGTTAAAGTGTACAATTTGATAAATGTTCACATACGTATATACCTCTGAAACATTATTTTCCTGCTTCAGATTGCTAACACATTCTCACTTTAAGTTGTTATGTTTATTTAAGCTCTTGCTCTATAAGTTCCAGTCAACGTTTGTTGTCTTTAGGAGACAGCTATTTTGTCCTGGGAAAACATGTTTCTGTTTTAATCTACCCTGCCTGGTAATGTGTTTTAAGCAGGAGCTGAATCCCTCCATGTGAGTTGAAGAACAGAGAAGGAATAAACCCCAGAGCTGGATGCTCCAGATACCACAGAATTCGATAGGCTACTATTTTTGGTACCACTCTGCTAGGCAACTCCTGCGGGCAATAGTTGCCTAGATTAAAATCTGCCATCCCAGGGAGTTTGATGTGGAAGAGGTGGATGAGTGGATGTTAAATATCAGCTGGCCAGTCTTGTTTTCATCAACCCTCATCCCAATAGGGGTTTTTGCAGTACTTTTATGTACCCTGACAACACTAGCAGACTGCGTTGATGCTGCCGGTTTCAATGGCAAAGGGACCAGCAAGGATTCATTTAAAGCCAGGCAGTGAAGAGGAAAAGGCAGAACCCAAAGGCCTTCCTCCACTATCCCCTCTGCCTGCTGCACATACCCAGCTGTCTGCCCCAGCCTGCCACCGCTCATTCCTCACACTCCTACTCTAGATGGCCTTCTGTCTCTCCAGGGCATTCTCACCCTTTTGGGTGTCACTGATAATTTCCTCAGAGTTTTGATTGCATCTGCTTCTGGAGCTATCTGCAGTAAATTTCGGGGGAGGGAACCAGCAGCCCATGCTAGTATACCACCTTAACAGAAAGAGGAAGAGGCCTGAACACGTTTCTTATAGACACAAAGCACCTTTGAGTCTACCTTCCCCATAAGAAGAGTGGTAGGGCGGGCCGCCCACGGAGGCCTGGTCAAGAACCAGCACTTCTTAAAGGAGAAGAAAAGATATTAAATGCTAGCCTTCTATTTTCCTCTCAAAGTAAACCTAAGTTAAATCTTTAAGGTAATGACTCAGAAACTCTGAAAAGCGTTTAATAATAGCTCTTGATGATTCATATGAATATTTTACTCTAAAGATGCTTGTCTTGGAGGAATATTGGTGTGAAACTTGCTCCTAGGAAGTAGAAGTGAAAGTCTGAGTACTTATTGCTTTGTGAAGTGGTTATGATAATAGTAATTAATAACTTTGTTTCTCTATGCACTGCCAAAGAATTGGGCATTGCAAAAACACTGTAGAATAAAGCGATAAATAGATGGAGTAGCTAAAGACATTAATTAAGCTGCTTAAAATAAAGTACTGTTTCGTTCCTTTTTAACCCCAGTGTCTACAAACTTTACAAAAGAATCACTGAACTAATTGCTTGGGTAGATCCCAAGATTATAATTTGCAGAACTCTATTATTAGATAAAAATACAACTCCAAGATTCTAAAATGCATTTGATATCGATGCTTAAGTTTGAGGCCAAACCTCTTCTAACTGACAGAACTGAGAGGGTTTTTCACCTGGTAATCTCAGCCTGGCCTGCCGCCAAGTGGCTGTGTGACCTAGGCCAAGTCACTTACCTCTCTGGGCCCCAGTTTCCTCATCTATTTCAGTTCACCGAAATAGATCTCTAGGCTAGTCCACCATTCTCTTCACTTCCATGAAATCTATCCTTTGTGATATATTGCATGCTTTAGCAGACCCATCCCTGGAAAACTGTATGTAAAAACTGCTTTGGTATATCAAACCTAATTTTTCCCATGGGCTTAGGCCAGAGCTTTCTGAGGAGTGCCTCGTACACTAGTGAACCAGGAAAGTGATACAGATGGTAGCATCATTGATGCCCTCAGTTTTCAGGGTGGCTAGGCTGGAGTCCCCAAGACAACTCAGAATCTGAAGTAACCTCACATACTGTACAAATATAATTTTTATGAGTGCTTGGATGTGAAAAACTTTGGAAAGCCCTGTCTTCGGTTTATGAAGTAAGAGAAACATCCCCCACAGGAAGAAAAATTAAGATGCCATGGAATGGTACTTAAGATTTCAGCAAAACTTAAACAAGCATGTGCATACAAGCAGTACATTTCAATAAAAACTTTCAGATGAAATAGGAATAGTCCGAAATATATGTTATGGTAATTCAGAAGAAAAGCCTATAAGAACCCTAGTAACCTTCACAGCAGATGTGGGAGAGCTAGACAGGAGTTTTTCCCCCTTACCTCTGAGTATGGCTGACATGGAAAAAGCTATCACTCTCCAAAAAACTTTTACAGAAACCAAGTTTACCTTTTTTTGTCCCTTTTATCACCTCATGGCACCTCTTTCTCTCCCTTTTAAAAATAGTCTGGTCCATTTCAGAGAGCACAAGATGACTGGCTTTGGTGTCTGGAGAGAGACGATCTTCTCTCAATTCCAACAACCAACAGTATAATACTGACAAGTTACTTTAAGGGAAGAAATACAAATTCCTGTACAAATGTTTACCTTGTCCATTTCTAAATACAAATTCTGGGGTGACTTAAGATAAAAATAATCATTTTTTTTCAGCATAATTATGGGATCTTCTTGTTTCTTTGTTTCAAGTCATGCCAACCACAGAGATGATCTGAGAATGTGACACTTCACAGCCATCAACATCCAGAGAGTTCATCTGATTCAACACTTTGATTTCAGATATAAAAACAAGGTTTCAGAGAGCTAGTTACCCCTAAAAAGTGTTTAATGAGTCCAGAATCCAGGTCTACTTAAAATTTTTATATTAGTTTCCCTTTCTTCCCAGCCTTTCCCTAGTTTAAATGGCATTTATTGTATATTTTTAAAATATTTTGGTTTTGGCTGCCCAGCATATGAAGTTCTTTTTTATTTGCAGGGAGCTCCCAACTTTTGGTCACCTTCCCAAAAGAAGCTGAAAGTGTTAGACGAGGGCTTGCTTACACAGACTCCCTTGCAGCTAGGGCACAGACATGTGATCTATGCTCTGCCAATCTGACCTACCAGCAAAGACTTTTACTCTGGAATAGAAGGGAAGCAATTGCTCTCAGACAACATTAGCACAGTGGCTTCCTCACCAGAACCAGTAATGAGATATCATTTGGGATCTGCCCTTTGGCCTTGAACTTGGTCCTCCAGACACATCAACATTTTTGTGAGCTCACCAGTATCTATTCAGTAAATTCTTTAGCCAGAATCTTCTATTCCTTGCAACTAAGACCCTTGACAAGTACAACTAATAATATTTCTATTTGTAAATCTTATCAAACACTTGCCATGTTCTAGGTATTGTTCTAAGCACTTATTGTTCTAAGTTCCAAGTATACATTCATTTAATCCTCATGATGACTCCATGATATAGGTATCATGATTATGTCCATTTTACTGGTGAGAAAACTGAGGCACAGTGAGGGAAATAATTTCAGATTCAGAAATTTTCTAAAAATTTTAAGCAATGAAGAAGGAGGGCTAGGAATTGAACCAGGCTGTTTGGATCTAACTCTGAGCTCTTAATCACTACACATACTACTTCTGCCTATTTTTTTCTGATTACATAATTAATAACTATAGAAATATTTAAACACTATAGAAGAGTAGAAGGAAGAAAATAAAAATAAACCACAACTCTACTGCTTATCAAAAACTATTGTCTACAATAGTTAAACTATTTAAGTTTAGCCAGTACAGTACAATTTACTTCCTTGGTCACACTAACCATATTCCAAGTGCTCAGCAGCTCAGGAGCCTCATGGCTACTGTGCAGATGTAGCACATTTCTGTCATCTTAGAAAGTGTTAGTGGATGATGCTGGAGAGTCTGCTGGCATCCTCTCTTCGTAGCCCTCTGTGGCTATGTACACACACACATAATTTTACATAAATGGTAAAAAGCTGTAGATGAAAGAGAATAAAGAAGAGCCCCACAATAAAAAACAGCTTTTAAAATATTATTTTCTCTTCCTTTGACCTTTCCCCTCCCTTCTCTCTAATAAACCAAGAGTGCATGACTCCTTCGGTTCATAAATGTTTTTCTCTAGGCTCTTACAACCATATAAAGTCACATATTCACATGTATAAGGCCTTATTGTTGTTGATAAACACTTTTAGCCCACTTTCTTTTTTCACTTAATAAAACATGAAAATCATTTTAAGTTGCCCAGTGCAAATCTAATTTATTAGTGGCTGTGTGGAATTCCATGGTTCAGACATTTGACAATATTTCCAATCTTCCCTCATTGATGTGCTTCTTTCCATTTTTTTCTATCACAAGCAATGCCCAATAAACATTACTGGCCATAGATCCTTATAAACTAAGACTTCTATTTCTACAGGATTGATTCCCAGGAGTAGGATTGTTGGATTAAAGGGAATGTTTACATTTAATTTTAATAGCTATTGCCAAATTCTATCCCAAGGGCTAGAATGATCCCCATCTCCTCCAGCAATGCATTAGTCTACTGTAATCTGCCCTCTCTTTTCCTCTTCTGTCTCCCCCTACTCCAGACACCCCCATCCTGGCCAGCACTGCATGCTATCACATCTTTTAATGACTCTCAGAATTATTAATGAATGTATTGTCTGTCAACATTAGCATACCAAGTGTGGAACAGTGGCAGTAGCTGCCCAAGGTATAAACAATAAAATGTCACACTGTATGTAGAGGATACAAAAATAGTAATAAAACTGACTAAAAGTTGGTTTGCTTTTTATTATCACCAGACATTGGCCATGCTAAACAGTGTTATTGGTAACATGCCCCTCCCCTCAAAAATCTTTCATTGGCCTAAATTCTAGGCAATTTCTGTGGTTACTGTTGAGTCTTAAGAATAGATAGAATAGATATGTAAAGCTTCAAATCCCAGTTATGTACTTGGCCTCAAACACACATGGACTCAGCTACATGTTTGTTTCAAGAGTAAATTTATGAGGTTCTCAAAAATTCTCTCTAACTTCAGGTGTGGTTTATGTATGCAGCCATTGTGGTACCACACATTTTTGTGCTTAAACAGGAGATTTAAAATAAACCATGATAGCTGAATGCAATTTTTCTTTTTTGAGATTAAAAAAAAACATGAAAATATTTCCAAACAGTTAGAATCAGTTTTGAATAACATACTCTGAAGATACATTAGCACCAGGCTTTAAAATTTTCCTTGAAGTTTGGTGCACAGAAATTGTGGAGAAGCCCATGAACAATGCAATAACCATAAAAAATAAGGAAATAAATAATTCCATATAAAACATAATCAAATGTTGAAGAAGAGTGCCAGGAAAAATGATAAAATGTGCCAGTCTTACAGTGCCAAGAAATCACAAGGGCAATATTTGAACACCTTGATCATTTTCACCAAGAACTAGACATTTACTCTACAGCAGTGGATCAAATCAGTGTTCACTATTCAATCATTTGTTAAGTTTTAGTAGAAGATATAATAGAAACTTACAATGAGATTTCTGGCAAAAATACAAAAATATTTTAGTGGAAGTGTTTCAACTGCAGAGACTTTTGAAATCCACTGAGGTCAATCCTGAAGAAACAAAGATGTGAACAATGGTACAATTTCTGGAATTTCTTGTGAAATGTGATTTTTATTAATCTCTATCTAATTTATCTTTATGCTTAAGACTTTTCTTAAAGATTTATTGGTTGCTTCGTGTTAAAGAAACTTTCAAAATTAAAATTAATAATGAGTTTTTAATGAACTGTGAGTGAAGATAGGTGGACAAATCTGGCTGTTTCTTTAACATGGATATGCAAATGTTGACAAAATAACTGACATTTGCAGAAGTTAAAGCTCAAAATCAAGAAATACAATGTTTTCAGAGGAAAATGGTGGCTAGGACGCAGGACTAATTTGCAGCTCTCACTCAGATAGACAGACCAGCATGTGGAGACCCATATTGTGAACCTTTGCTCTAAGAACCACCATAGGAATATAACAGGAAGGCCAAGAGAATTAGCAGACCCTTTGAAGGAGGTGGATTGCTGCTGCAGGCTCCGTGGGACAGCCAACAAACTCTGAGGACAAAGGACATAATCTCTTGGGAGCTCTATGGCCCAGCACACCACCTGACCAAGGGCAAGCTTGTATCCTTCCTATCCTACTGCAGCTGATGCACTCTTGAAAGCACCATCTTCTGGCTGGAGACCAACCAACACGAGACCAGTGCATTTAACAAAAATACAACCAAGGACCCTCAGAGTCCACTTCACTCCCCTGCCACCTCCACCAGAGCAGGTGCTGGTATCCACAGCTGCCAGACTAGAAGAGGAGTCACATCAAAAAACTCCTTGTGGACACTCTCCAGTACCAGCCTGGAGCCTGGTAGTTCTGCTGAGTGGCTAGATCCAGAAGAGAAATAACAATCACTGCAGTTGGGCTCTCAGGAAGCCCCATCCCTAGGGGAAGGTGGAGAGGACCACATCAAGGGAGCACCCCTGTGGGGCAAAAGAACAGCAACCCTTGATTCTCAGATCTTCCCTCTGACACAGTCTACCCAAATGAGAAGAAACCAGAAAAACAATTCTAGTAACATGATAAAACAAGGTTCTTTAATACCATCAAAAGATCACACTAGCTCACCAGCATTGGATCCAAACCAAGACAAAATCTCTGAATTGCTGGAGAAAACTGCCAGGAAAAGAATTCAGAAGGATCTTTTGGTGGGCGGAGCAAGATGGCCGAATAGGAACAGCTCCAGTCTCCAACTCCCAGCGCGAGCGACACAGAAGACCGGTGATTTCTGCATTTTCAACTGAGGTACTGGGTTCATCTCACTAGGGTGTGCCGGACAATCGGTGCTGGTCAGCTGCTGCAGCCCGACCAGCGAGAGCTGAAGCAGGGCGAGGCATCGCCTCACCTGGGAAGCGCAAGGGGAAAGGGAATCCCTTTTCCTAGCCAGGGGAACTGAGACACACAACACCTGGAAAATCGGGTAACTCCCACCCCAATACTGCGCTTTAAGCAAACAGGCACACCTGGAGATAATATCCCACACCTGGCCGGGAGGGTCCCACGCCCACGGAGCCTCCCTCATTGCTAGCACAGCAGTCTGCGATCTCCCGGCAAGGCAGCAGCCAGGCTGGGGGAGGGGCGCCCGCCATTGCTGAGGCTTAAGTAGGTAAACAAACCCGCTGGGAAGCTCGAACTGGGTGGAGCTCACAGCAGCTCAAGGAAACCTGCCTGTCTCTGTAGACTCCACCTCTGGGGACAGGGCACAGATAACTACAAAAGCAGCAGAAACCTCTGCAGACGCAAACGACTCTGTCTGACAGCTTTGAAGAGAGCAGTGGATCTCCCAACACGGAGGTTGAGATCTGAGAAGGGACAGACTGCCTACTCAAGTGGGTCCCTGACCCCTGAGTAGCCTAACTGGGAGACATCCCCCACTAGGGGCAGTCTGACACCCCACACCTCACAGGGTGCAGTACACCCCTGAGAGGAAGCCTCCAAAGCAAGAATCAGACAGGTACACTCGCTGTTCAGCAATATTCTATCTTCTGCAGCCTCTGCTGCTGACACCCAGGCAAACAGGGTCTGGAGTGGACCTCAAGCAATCTCCAACAGACCTACAGCTGAGGGTCCTGACTGTTAGAAGGAAAACTCTCAAACAGGAAGGACACCTACACCAAAACCCCATCAGTACGTCACCATCATCAAAGACCAGAGGCAGATAAAACCACAAAGATGGGGAAAAAGCAGGGCAGAAAAGCTGGAAATTCAAAAAATAAGAGTGCATCTCCCCCGGCAAAGGAGCGCAGCTCATCACCAGCAACGGATCAAAGCTTGACAGAGAATGACTTCGACGAGATGAGAGAAGAAGGCTTCAGTCCATCAAACTTCTCAGAGCTAAAGGAGGAATTACGTACCCAGCGCAAAGAAACTAAAAATCTTGAAAAAAAAGTGGAAGAATTGATGGCTAGAGTAATTAATGCAGAGAAGGTCATAAACGAAATGAAAGAGATGAAAACCATGACACGAGAAATACGTGACAAATGCACAAGCTTCAGTAACCGACTCGATCAACTGGAAGAAAGAGTATCAGCGATTGAGGATCAAATGAATGAAATGAAGCGAGAAGAGAAACCAAAAGAAAAAAGAAGAAAAAGAAATGAACAAAGCCTGCAAGAAGTATGGGATTATGTGAAAAGACCAAATCTACATCTGATTGGGGTGCCTGAAAGTGAGGGAGAAAATGGAACCAAGCTGGAAAACACTCTTCAGGATATCATCCAGGAGAACTTCCCAACCTAGTAGGGCAGGCCAACATTCAAATCCAGGAAATACAGAGAACGCCACAAAGATACTCCTCGAGAAGAGCAACTCCAAGACACATAATTGCCAGATTCACCAAAGTTGAAATGAAGGAAAAAATCTTAAGGGCAGCCAGAGAGAAAGGTCGGGTTACCCACAAAGGGAAGCCCATCAGACTAACAGCAGATCTCTCGGCAGAAATTCTACAAGCCAGAAGAGAGTGGGGGCCAATATTCAACATTCTTAAAGAAAAGAATTTTAAACCCAGAATTTCATATCCAGCCAAACTAAGTTTCATAAATGAAGGAGAAATAACATCCTTTACAGACAAGCAAATGCTTAGAGATTTTGTCACCACTAGGCCTGCCTTACAAGAGACCCTGAAGGAAGCACTCAACATGGAAAGGAACAACCTGTACCAGCCATTGCAAAAACATGCCAAAATGTAAAGACCATCGAGGTTAGGAAGAAACTGCATCAACTAACGAGCAAAATAACCAGTTAATATCATAATGGCAGGATCAAGCTCACACATAACAATATTAACCTTAAATGTAAATGGACTAAATGCTCCAATTAAAAGACACAGACTGGCAAACTGGATAAAGTGTCAAGACCCATCAGTCTGCTGTATTCAGGAGACCCATCTCACATGCAGAGACATACATAGGCTCAAAATAAAGGGATGGAGGAAGATTTACCAAGCAAATGGAGAACAAAAGAAAGCAGGGGTTGCAATACTAGTCTCTGATAAAATAGACTTTAAACCATCAAAGATCAAAAGAGACAAAGAAGGCCATTACATAATGGTAAAGGGATCAATTCAACAGGAAGAACTAACTGTCCTAAATATATATGCACCCAATACAGGAGCACCCAGATTCATAAAGCAAGTCCTTAGAGACTTACAAAGAGACTTAGACTCCCATACAATAATAATGGGAGACTTCAACACTCCACTGTCAACATTAGACAGATCAACGAGACAGAAAGTTAACAAGGATATCCAGGAATTGAACTCATCTCTGCAGCAAGCAGACCTAATAGACATCTATAGAACTCTCCACCCCAAATCAACAGAATATACATTCTTCTCAGCACCACATCGCACTTATTCCAAAATTGACCACATAATTGGAAGTAAAGCACTCCTCAGCAAATGTACAAGAACAGAAATTATAACAAACTGTCTCTCAGACCACAGTGCAATCAAACTAGAACTCAGGACTAAGAAACTCAATCAAAACTGCTCAACTACATGGAAACTGAACAACCTGCTCCTGAATGACTACTGGGTACATCACGAAATGAAGGCAGAAATAAAGATGTTCTTTGAAACCAATGAGAACAAAGATACAACATACCAGAATCTCTGGGACACATTTAAAGCAGTGTGTAGGGGGAAATTTATAGCACTAAATGCCCACAAGAGAAAGCAGGAAAGATCTAAAATTGACACTCTAACATCACAATTAAAAGAACTAGAGAAGCAAGAGCAAACACATTCTAAAGCTAGCAAAAGGCAAGAAATAACTAAGATCAGAGCAGAACTGAAGGAGATAGAGACACAAGAATTCAGAAGGTCAATTATCAAGCTAATAAAGGAGGCACCAGAGAAAGGTGAAGTCTGACTTAAAGAAATTTTAAAAAAAGATGCAGGGTATAAATGGAAAAGTCTCCAGTGAAATAGATAGGATAAATAAAAAACAATCACAACTTCTGAAGATGAAGGACACTTTTAGAGAAATGCAAAATGCATTGGAAAGTCTCAGCAATAGAATCAAACAAGTAGAAGGCTTTCAAATTAACCCAGTCCAACAAAGACAAAGAAAAAATAATTTTAAAAAATGTACAAAGCCTCCAAGAAGTTTGTAATCCCTCCAACAAGGGATTACATTAAATTACCAAACCCAAGAATAATTGGTGTTCCCAAGGAAGAAGAGAAATCTAAAAGTTTGGAAAATATATCTGAGGGTATAATTGAGGAAAACATCCCTGGCCTTGCTAGAGATTTAGACATTCAAATCCAAGATGCTCAAAGAACACCTGGGAAATTCATCACAAAAAAAATCACCACCTCAGAAAATAGTCATCAGATTGTCTAAAGTCAAGACAAAGAAAAGAACCTTCAGAGCTGTGAGGCAAAAGCACCAGGTAACCTATAAAGGAAAATCTATCAGATTATCTAGCAGATCTCTTAGCAGAATCCCTACAAGCTAGAAGGGATTGGGGTCTTATCTTTAGCCTCTTTAAACAAAATAATTATCAGCCAATAATTTTGTCTCCAGTGAAACTAAGCTTCATAAATGAAGGAAAGCTAGTCTTTTTCAGACAAGCAAGTGCTGAGAGAATTCACCACTACCAAGCCAGCACTGCAAGAACTGCTAAAAGGAGCTCTAACAAATCCTCAAAATACACCAAAATATAATCTCCTTAAAGCATAATTCTGACAGGACCTATATAACAATAACATGATGAAAAAAACCACAAGATATTCAGACAACAAATCACACAACAAACAGAATAGTACCTCACATCTCAATACTAAGGTGAATGTAAATGGCCTAAATGCTGCACTTAGAAGATACAGAATGGCAGAAAGAATTCACCAACCAAGTATCTGCTGTTTTCCAGAGACTCACCTGACACAGAAGGACTCACATAAACTTAAGGTAAAGGGGTGGAAAAAGATATTCCATGCAAATGGAAACCAAAAGTGAGCAGGAGTAGCTGTTCTTATATCAGACAAAACAAACTTTAAAGCAACAGTAGTTAAAAAAAGACAAAGAGGGACATTATATAATGATAAAAGGACTAGTCCAACAGGAAAATATCACAATCCTATATGTATATATGCACCTAACACTGAAGCTGCCAAATTTATAAAACAATCAGTCCTAGACCTAAGAAATGAGATAAACAGCAACACAATAATAGTAGGGGACTTCAGTACTCCACTGACAGCACTAGACAGGTCATCAGGATAGAATGTCAACAAAGAAACAATGGACTTGAACTATACCCTAGAACAAATGAATTTAACAGATATTTACAGAACATTCTACCCAACAACTGCAAAATATGCATTCTGTTCATCAGCACATGGAACATTCTCCAAGATAGTCCATATGATAGGCCACAAAACAAGTCTCAACAAATTTAAGAAAATCGAAATTATATCAAGTACTCGCTCAGACCACAGTGGAATAAAACTGGAAATCAACTCCAAATGGAACCCTCAAAACTATGCAAATACATGGAAATCAAATAACCTACTGCTGAATGATTGTTGGGTCAGCAATGAAATAAAGATAGAAATTAAAAAATTATTTGAACTGAACAATAATAGTGACACAACCTATCAAAACCTCTGGGATACAGCAAAAGTGGTGCTAAGAGGAAAGTTCATAGCATTAAATGCCTATGTCAAAAAGTCTGAAAAAGCACAAATAGAAAATTGAAGGTCACACCTCAAGAAACTACAGAAACAAGAACAAATCAGACACAAACCCAGCAGAAGGAAAGAAAGAGCAAAGATCAGAGCATAACTAAATGAAATTGAAACAAAAAAAGTACAAAAGATCAAGGACACAAAAAGCTGGTTCTTTGAAAAGATAAATAAAATTGATAGACCATTCATGAGACTAAACAAAACAAAAAACAAAACAGAAACAAGAGAGTAGATCCAAATAAGCTCAATTAGAAATGAAATGGGAGATATTACAACTGACACCACAGAAATACAAAAGATCACTCAAGGCTACTATAAGCACCTTTATGTGCATAAACTAGAAAACCTAGGGGAGATGGATAAATTCCTGGAAATATACAACCCTCCTAGATTAAACCAGGAAGAAATAGAAACTCTGAACAGACAAATAACAAGCAGTGAGATTGAAATGGTAATTTAAAAACTGCCAACAAAAAAAAGTCCAGGACCAGATGGATTCACAACTGAATTCTATCAGACATTCAAAGAAGAATTGGTACCAATCCTATTGACACTATTCCAAAAGATAGAGAAAGAGGGAATCCTCCCTAAATCATTCTATGAAGCCAGTATCACCCTAATACCAAAACCAGGAAAGGACATAACAAAAAAAGAAAACTACAGGCCAATATCCCTGATGAACATACATGCAAAAATCCTCAACAAAATACTAGCTAAGAGAATCCAACAATATATCAAAAAGATAATCCACCATGATTAAGTGGTTTCATACCAAGAATGCAGGGATGGTTTAACATAAGCAACTCAATAAATGTGATACATCACATAAATAGCATTAAAAACAAAAACATCACGATCATCTCAATAGATGCAGAAAAAGCATTTGACAAAATCCAGCATCCCTTTATGATTAAAGCCCTCAGCAAAATCAGCACACAAGGGACTTACCTCAATGTAATAAAACCATCTATGACAAGCCCACAGCCAACATTATATGGAATGGGGAAAGGCTGAAGGCGTTCCGCCCTGAGAACTGAAACAAGACAAAGACGCCCACTTTCACCACTTCTATTCAACATAGTATTGGAAGTCCTAGCCACAGCCATCAGACAAGAGAAACAGAAAAAGGGCATCCAAATAGGTAAAGAGGAATTCAAACAGTCATGTTTGCCAATGATATGATTATAGACCAAGAAAACCCTAAAGCCTCATCCAGAAATCTCCTTGAACTGGTAATGACTTCAGCAATGTTTCAGGATATAAAATTAATATGCACAAATCAGTAGCTCTGCTATACACCAAAAGTGACCAGGCTGAGAATCTGACTCCTTGAACTCAACCTTTTTTACAATAGCTGCAAAAAAATTAAAATACTTTGGAATATACTTAATCAAGGAAGTAAAAGACCTCTACCAGAAAAACCACAAAACTACTGAAAGAAATAACAGATGATACAAACAAATAGAAATACATCCCATGCTCATGGATGGGTAGAATCAGTATTGTAAAAATGACCAGATTGCCAAAAGCAATCTACAAATTCAATGTAATTTTCATTAAAATATCACCATCATTCTTCACAAAACTACAAAAAAAAAGTCCTAAAATTCATATGCAACCAAAAAAGAGCCCACATAGCCAAAGCAAGCCTAAGCAAAAAAAACAAAAAAAACAAAAAAAACAAATCTGGAGGCATCACATTACCTGATTTCAAGCTATACTATAAGGCTATGGTCACGGTTAATACCGAGTGTCAATTTAATTGGACTGAAGGATGCAAAATATTCATCCTGATTGTGTCTGTGATGGTGTTGCCAAAGGAGTTTAACATTTGAGTCAGTGGGCTGGGAAAGGCAAACCCACCCTTAATCTGGGTGGACACCATCTAATCAGTTGCCAGCACAGCTAGAATATAAAGCAGGCAGAAAAACATGAAAAGACTAGGCAGGCCTAGCCTCCCAGCCTAAATCTTCCTCCCATGCTGGAGTCTTCCTGCCCTCAAACATCAGACTCCAAGTGCTTCAGTTTTGGGACAGGGACTGGCTTTTCTTGCTCCTCAGCTTGCAGATGGCCTATTGTGGGACCTTGTGATCATGTGAGTTAACACTTAAAAAACCCCCCAACTCCCCTTCAATCTGTCAGAGTTCTCTAGAAGGACAGAACTCAATCCTATGAGTTCTGTCCTTCTAGAGAACTCTGACTAATACAGTCACCAAAACAGCATGGTATTGATATAAAAATAGGCATATAGACCAATGGAACATAATAGAGAACCCAGAAATAAAGCCAAATACTTACAGCTAACTGATCTTCGACAAAGCCAACAAAAACATAAAGTGGGGAAAGGATACCCTATTCAACAAACAGTGCTGGGATAACTGGCCAGCCACATGTAGAAGAATGAAATTGGATCCTCATCTCTCACCTTATATAAAAATCAACTCAAGATAGATCAGAGACTTAAATCTAAGAACTGAAACCATAAAAATTCTAGAAGATAACTTTGGAGAGACCCTTCTAGCCATTGGCTTAGACAAAGACGTAATGACCAACAACCCAAAAGCAAATGCAACAAAAACAAAGATAAATAGATGGGACTTAATTAAACTGAAAAGCTTCTGCACAGCAAAAGAAATAATCAGCAGAGTTAACAGATAGCTTTTTCTCTCACATAGAGTGGGAGTAAAGCTTTGCAATCTATACATCTGACAAAGGACAAATATTCAGAATCTACAAGGACCTCAAACAAATTAGCAGGAAGAAAACAAACAATCCCATCAAAAAGTGAGCCAAGGACATGAATAGACAATTCTCAAAAGAAGATACACCAATGGCCAACAAGTATGAAAAAATGCTCAACATCACTAATTATTATGAAAATGCAAATCAAAACTACAATGTGATATCATCTTACTCCTGCAAGAATGACCATAATCAAAAAATTTAAAAAAATAGATGTTGGTGTGGATGTGGTGAAAAGGGAATACTTGTACACTGTTGGTGGGAATGTAAACTAGTACAACCACTATGGAAAACAGTGTGTAGATTCCTTAAAGAAATAAAAGTAGATCTATGGTTTGATCCAGCAATGCCACCACTGTGTATCTACCCAGAGGAAAAGAAGTCATTATACGAAAAAGGTATGCACTATATATACTTATATGTATATATTAAACAAATTGTATATATTATATACACATACATTTTTATATATGTGTATATATACATATATATTTATATACATATATTATATTTATATATATTTATATATTTATATGTATATATTATAAATATATATACACACATATATTTATATGTATATATAATATATACATATATACACATATATTTATATGTATATATTATATATACATGTATGTGTGTATATGTAAGTGTGTGTGTATGTATGTGTGTGTGTGTGTGTATATAAAGAGAACCCAGAAATAAAGCCAAATACTTACAGCTAACTGATCTTCGACAAAGCAAACAAAAAATGTGTGTGTGTATATATATACACACACACATCGTGGATACTACTCAACCATAAAAAGGAATGAAATGATGGCATTTGCAGCAACCTGGATGGAATTAGAGACCATTTTTCTAAGTGAAGTAACTCAGGAATGGAAAACCAAACATCGTATGTTTTCACTCCTATGTGGGAGCTAAGCTATGAGGACACAAAGACATAAGAATGATACAATAGACTTTGGGGACTCGGGGAAAGCGTGGGAGGAGGGTGAAGGATAAAAGACTTCACACTGGGCTCAGTGTACACTGCTTGGAAAATGAGTGCCAAATCTCAGAAATCACCACTAAAGAACTTATACATGTAACCAAACACCACCTGTTTCCCAAAAATCAATTGAAATATAAAAATATTTTAAAAACAGAAATATAACGTTTTCATTACTGAGATAAAGTAGGTAATTTTTTTCTTTTTTTCAAAAATCAGACTGATATAATTTTAAAACATTAATAATTATTTTTCCTTATTGTAATATAATATTTAATTTTTAATTTTTTGGCATAATTATACACATATAATACAATAATAGAAACATTCTCAGTCTGCATTTCTTTTCTTGCCTTCATTATGATTAGTTTCATTCCATGATTATTACTGAAATTTTTTTTGCAGTATAGAGGAGGACAGGGTGTTATAAAACCATTAAAAAGACACCCAGTTGGTTTTAAACAGCTAGAATTGGCCTTGAACAGTGTAATCTGAAGCACTGAGCTTTAAAATTGTTCCTTGAAGGTTGGTGCACAGAAATTCTGACACCATTGGGCACATGTCAGCATGTATCAGCTCTAGAACTACCACAGACATCCCAGAAAGAGAAAAGTGAGTGACCAAAGGATCCACACATGATTTAATGAGCCATTTACCGTTTCACCGTACCAGCCATGTACACTTACACATGCATGGCTTAATCTTTCTGACAAGCCCATTTCTTTCATTTACATTTCCCTGACTACAGGATAGCCGAGCAGCTTTTCATGTTTTTGGACATCTGACTACCTGCTAGAATTCATTCAGTCCTCTCTGGGATGGTGACACCTAGCCTGCTTGGGTCGGGAATCTCTTTGAAAATATAATGAAGCCTATGGATTTCTTTCTGAGCAAATGGCTCACATTTTCATTGGTACAGACCCTCACACCCAAGTTTAGGGGACTCAGAAACCACCCCTTCCTCATTCTACAGATACAGAAACTCAGGCCTATGATCTTGGACTAAAATAGAGCAAGCCCCATGCCATTTGAGACTTGTTTTTCTCATCTGCTGAACAGAACAATCACACTTAACCTCATAGGATGAATGTAAGGATTAAATGAGTTCATGTCTGAGCATACAGTCTGGAAAACAGAGTTTCTTAAAGTTTGAGTTGATTTCCAATATTTAAAAATGAAGAGATCTCACACTTTTTGAAAAATCCACATTTTTTGGCCTCTCTTAGAAAGGTAGAAACCAGCAATCCTGCCTGTGCTCACCTTGTCATGAGCTAGCAATGGGCTGGGCTGGGAAAACTGCTGTTTCCAGATGCAGGCTTGATTTGCAGATCGCCACTGTTCTCAGCACTCCTCATGTTGCCTGGCAACAGTGTTGACCACTGTTTTTCTTTTCCAAGTAAAGGGGCTTTTATTTTATCTGCCAGGCCAGGAGGGCCTTTGGGCTGGGACTCCTGTGCACATGTCAGTGTCAAATCAGTCACACAAAGGTGATAAGGCCAGAAAAGGATTGAGATGGTGCCGTCCTTCTCTGGGAGACTTGCATTCTATCACTGAGGGAAGGGCCTTCCCATAATCCTGTCACCCTGATCATGAAAAATCCTAGTAATTAACTCTTTTTGCAATCTAGTCCAAAGACTAAAGGTGAAATTGCAGTTGCCTTTACCTCCAAACTGTTTGGCAATTGAGTCGATTTCTCTGTCTCCACTGTCACAACCCTAGTTCCAGCCACAATCACCTGCCCAGATTCTCATGAGACCAAGAAAAGCATTCAAATACCTTTTTGTGTCTTCATGTCCTTTAGATCACACTTGTTTTTAATAAACTCTCAAATTTTAGAGGTAATCAAGTCACAATTGCTGATTATTTCTCTGTTGCCTCTTTTTCATTTCAGGAATGCAAGGGGCATGAAGACAAATCATTGTACAGAAGATGAGGGGTGAGGGTTTGGCTGAGCTACAGTGATATTTGTCAACAAATTAGTAACCTGAAGTCAAACATTGTGGGCACTAACTGCTCAGAGGAAAGGTTTGTATGAGCAGCAAGGAGAATAGGAAGAGGAGCTTGGACAGGGATTTCCCAAAGTTTGGAGCTGATACTCTCCAAACACCACTCTTGGAAATTACGAACTTGCAGTTTTGAAATTCAGCTACTGAAAAGCCAGCTTAAACACCATGAACAGAAAAGGAACTATGCAAAGCCGGCTGTCTTGGGAGCACACACATGGTTAGCAGGCTGACAGAGTCCTCTGCCTTCGGTGCCTGCAAGGTAGCACATTCCTCTCCATGCATTTTCTTCTATTTTAATCAGGTACCATGTGGCCTTGGTAAAACCCCACAGGTATCCCTTTCTCTTTTTTCTTTTCTTTTCTTTTTTTTTTTTTTTTTGTTTGAGATGGAGTCCTGCTCTGTTGCCCAGTCTGGAGTGCAGTGGTGCAATCTCGGTTCACTGCAAGCTCCACCTCCCGGGTTCACACCATTCTCCTGCCTCAGCCTCCCGAGCAGCTGGGACTACAGGAGCCCGCCACCAGCCACCACATCTGGCTAATTTTTTTTTTTGTATTTTTAGTAGAGATGGGGTTTCACCGTGTTAGCCAGGATGGTCTCAATCTCCCGACCTCATGATCCGCCCGCCTTGGCCTCCCAAAATGCTGGGATTATAGGCATGAGCCACTGAGCCTGGCCACAGGTATCCCTTTCTGAGGCAAACTTCTGCAATGCCCAAGTCTTGTTTAGTGTCACTGGATGCTTAGCAACACTTTGAGAAATAGGGGTGTTCTAGTACGTCTTCAAGTGGGGTTCATATGTATGACAGCATGCCCTGGGGTCCTGGCTAAGTCTCAGGCCAGGTCTCCTAAATCAGAGTCTCCAAGGGTAGGTTTGGGGACCCTGTATTTTAAATTAATCAGATCCTGTATCCTCTGCACTTAAAATCCTCCAATGACTTCCCATTGTTTTTAGAAAACAACAACAACCCAATCTCTGTAAGTTTCCATGTCCTATTAGGTCCTACATGGTCTAGACCCTGCCTGTTTATCTCCCATGAGGCTGCCCTCCACCTCTGAGCTCATAACCCAAATGGCCTCTTGTCTGTGCATCATGGCAAGCTCTCTCCTTCCACAGGACCTTTGCACATGCTCTTACCCCTGCCTGAAATGATTTTTTCTTTCCATTTCACCTGGCTAACAACAAATTATCATTTAGTTAAGTCTCAACTCAGAAGTCTCCTGCTGCGTCATATCTCTCATTACTGCTTCTCATAATATTTGTCCCCTATTCACTGGCATGAATAAATTTCCTGTAGTGAGATCTCAAAACTGCAATTAAAAAAAAAATGTATCATGGCAGGAACACTTAACATGAGATCCACCCTCTTAACAAATGCTTCTGAAATGTACAATACAGTACTATTAATTCATACTATACACTTCTCAATGGTGGGCCAGTGTCGACGTCTTCTTCCACTAAATCCACAGAGCTTAAATAATGCCTGGCACATAGTAAGTGCTCAATTCATATTGAGTAAAAGAAATGGTGTTTCCCAATGTGATATCATCCAGTGTCATGACTTTAAGGCCCATCTACTAGATGGTGACTCCTAAATTTACACCTTCAACCTCAAAATGTCTAAAATTAAACTCTTGATCCAATGTTCACCATCTTGGAAAACGGTTTCATCATTCACCCAGTTGCTTAGGGTCCAAAACTTTGTGTCATCCTTAACCTTTCTCTCACCAAATATTTGATCCATCAGCAACTCCTACAGCTTCCTTTCAAAATATGTTCAGAAACCTTCCGGTTCTCACCTGCTCCCCTGCTACTAGGTGCAAATCATTACCACCTCTCAACAAAACTTACTTCTGTAGTCCTTTTTAGAGGGAAACCCTTGGGTGTGTGGAAATAAATGAAGACAACTCTAATGAAAATAAACAGAAACTATGTATTCAGAGTTGGTTATAGCAAGAGAGTCAGCCTCCATTCCTTTTGGTTGGCACAGACTCAAAGGCAAGCAGTGCAGTGTGAATGATTTATAGTGTGAAAAGGGAAGGCTTCATGTTTGCTAGATTGGAAGTTGTTGGTATGGGGAAGCAGGAAATGGGCTACCTAGAAGCAAGGCATCCTATGTGATTGGGTTGGGGAGCATATTTGGTTTTCTCTCGTTGGTCCTGAGTTGGAAGCTGACCAAGTTGTGACCATTTTAGACCAATTGCTGCAGAGGTGGTTTGGCTTTCTGGACTGGTTGCTGCTGAGTTTGTGGATCAGAGTTCTATTTTTAAATGGTGTGGCCACCCTCTGTTTGTTTATTCCATCTCTCAGGTTGATGGGATATTCTATGGCTACTTGTACTGTCCAGCTGGCCCCAACTCTTAATCTAGTTGTAGGGAAACGATGGCAGGTCTAGTGTTCAAAAGAACTGCTTTGCTTCAGGAAACTCCCTCAGAATCACAGAATTGGTCCAGCTAGTCATTGTCTTCCCCAAGACGGGGCAGGTTTTACAGGTAGAGGAGTGTAGACTTGGAAAAACCAGCTTCTCTTGGTGCACAGAGTAAGGGCTCTTACCTCCAGGGCATGCTTGACCCTGTGCTGGACTCTGAAGAGGCAGGCCAACAAAGCCCCACTCTGCCTGAGGATTTCCCAGCCTTCTATGAGGAGTGTGGCTCCTTGCTTGGTCCCTGCAGACTTCAGTTTGGCCTCTTCTTTCCTCAAGGCTCACGGACTTCCTTGGGAAGGGAGGCCCCTGTCTATTTCCTTGGGTTCTAATTTCATCCATTCTCTGTGTGAGGAATCTCTGGTGGTTTCAAAGCATGTCTGCAAATTCTTTGACACTCCTTTTTGTAAGAGGTGGACTTGAGTTTCCCTCCCCTTGCATACAGGCCAACCTTAATGATTCATTTTTAATGAATAGAATGTAGCAAAAGTGATGCTGTGTGATTTCCAAGTTTAGGTCATGAAAAGTGATAGAGCTTCTGCCTGGATCTCTCTTTGGAACATGCACCTTTGGTTCTCTCAGCTGTCATGCAAGAAATAGGTCCACTCAGAAGCTGCTGTACTGGTGATCAGATGCAGAGCCCATGTCGAGAGCAGAGAGATGTCTGAGCAGCCCCAGCCTTTCCAGCTCCCAGCTGCTTGAGTCTGCCTAGCCCAGGCATCAGACATGTGGATGAAGAAGCTTTTGAGATGACCCCAGCCCCAGCCACCATCACAAACAAATGCATGAGAGACCCCAAGTAAGAACCACCTAGCTGAGCTTAGTCAGACCTCAGACCTGTGAAAGATCTAATAATAGATGGCAGTTGTTGTTTACACTACTAAGTTTGGGCTACTTTGTTACACAGCAATAGATAACTGCTACAGAATCCTTGAACACCGCTGAGATAAAGAAGGAACAGGCGAGAGGAGCTATGGAGATTGGACACCATCTGTGTGGTACCTCACTGCCAGTCGTATCTGCAGCCTTGCTGAGGGGCAGGTCACTCCACTGCCACTGACCTGGGAGGATCAGCCTGGGATTTTTCAAATGTAAATGTCATCAAAATATAGTACTAAACTCATAATTAATACAAGAATACCCTTCAAATTATACATCCTAGGGAGGGAGAAATTTAAATGACATTTGGTTATACGTGGTTAAAATTCTAATTCAGTCAAAAATACTAGGTTTAAAGATAATTTTTTTTTTCCTCCCCATGGAAACTATCTCATCTTTTCTTTCCTTGTGAATACAAGATTTTTCTGGAATTTCTACTAATTACAAAAATAAGCCATGGTAAATTATGGGACCTTCAAGATTATTTAGTTCAACTCTCATTCTTACTGATAAGGAAACTGAGTCTCAGAGAAGTGAAGGAATGTCCCTGAGTTAATAGATGGCAAGCAGTGGCTAGAGTCTAGGATTTTAGACTTCCAGTCCACTGTGCATTTCAAGTCATGAATGCTTGTTTTATATATGTAACAAACCCTTATACAAGCACTTACGGGCCAACACTAAGTGCTGCACAAGTATTAACATATTTAATTCTCATGATGACCCTAGGAGGTAAGTGCTATTTTTATTTGCCATTTATAGTGAAAAGAAACAACTGAGTACAGAGAGGTTAAGTAACTGGCCCAAAGTCAGTACCTCCTTTAGACCTGGACAACAGGAACCCTGGGGCTTTAGAAGGCCCCATTCTGGTCTCCTTTTGCCTATCCCTGTGGGATGAGGACTTAGTGGGGCCAAGATGCTTGCTTAGCTGGAGGCTCTGTTCTACCTTCTAGAACACAGCCATGTACCCTAGAATTCCCTGCCCAAGCAGCCCTGAGAACACTTCCAGGTCCTGTGCAGGCATTTTCCTCCAGGGGCTTCTGGAGGTGGACCTCCCCTCACATGTGTGTACTCTTGGGCCAGATGGATGGTCAAGGAACAGCTGTTTTGCTTGTGAGGTTTGGGGGCAGCTTGAGTGTGTAGGATGGGGAGTTCTCACATGGTGAGGGATGGAGCTGGGGGCAGAGTAGAAGGAGAGGGAAAATAGGGGGGCTGGCTCTTCCCTCACTGCCACCTAACACAAAACTCTGAAGAGCATTAGAATTCTAAGTTTAAAAATGGTGCTCCAGAGCCAAGTGCAATGGTGTGCACCTGTGGTCCCAGCTACTTGGGAAGCCTGAGACAGGAGGAACCATTGAGTGCAGCAATTCCAGTACAGGCTGGGCAACATAGTGACTCTGTCTCAAAAAAACAAAACAAAACAAAAACAAGAGGTACTCCAGGTCATTATGAAGATATATTTGCCAAGGTAGAAGATAGAATAATTCTATGTGACAGTTTGCTAGAATAACCTATAACTTTTAAATCTTTGGATGTATACATGTGAGTCTTTATACTGTTATTCTGAGCCCCATAAATGTTAGCACTGAGCAGTGGTGTGCTGGTAGATGTTTAACAACCAGCTCTGGGGGTGGAGATAGTGTGGAGAAAGCCCTGATTTGTAGATTTCCATGATGTGAACACACCTACTATGGCTGATTTCAATCCACCAACAGAATATCACTGAGCAGGGAGCTGGGAAAGGACATGCACAATCAGTTCTCAGGAACCAGACAAGCCAACTCCAGCACATAATTCAGGGCTAGCCAATGCCACATGGCTAGCAAGCGACAGAGGCAAAATTTGAACAAAGGCAGTTTGATTTCAGAATCTGGACTTCTAATCGCTATGTTGTTTCCTAGCCCTCTCTTTCCTAGACTCACATTATTAGACCCTGTAAAGTATTGAGGATTGTTGTACTAATCTGTACTTTGAGTCCTGAACTCTAGATGGCCATGTCCTAGCATCAGCTGATGCCAATATAACCATAGACATAGAGAAGACTTTCTGCCAGAAGCAAGGTGACCATATCTCCCCTCATTTTCAAAATCTCGTCTATGCTGTGTTGTTCCTGACTTTTGAGTTTATTCCAGCTTCTGGGAACTCCTGCTTCCTGGCTCCTGCCTGCTTGCCTCGCCTTACGTCCCACCTCAACTTGATCACTTTTACTCATTTATCCCTGTGGCCTGCCTGACCATGACCCACTGGGCATCTAACTGCTGAGCCTGGACTGTAGTTCCAAGCTGGGGACATTAGGTGTTGGGTTCTTTAAAGGGTCAGTTATCTTTCTACTTAATAGGTACTCACATGGGGAAGGGAACATATAAAATATTTTGACCAGTCAGGCGCGGTAGCTTGTAATCCCAGCACTTTGGGAGGCTGAAGTAGGCAGATAACGAAGTCAGGAGTTCGAGACCAGCCTGACCAATATGGTGAAACCCCAGCTCTACTAAAAATACAAAAATTAGCTGGGCGTGGAGGTGCGCGCCTATAGTCCCAGCTGCTTGGGAGGCTGAGGCAGGAGAATCACTTGAACCCAGGAGGTGGAGGTTGCAGTGAGCCAAGATCATGCCACTGTACTCCAACCTGGGTGACAGAGCAAGACTGCATCTCAGCAACAACAACAACAACAACAACAACAACAAAAATATTTGACCATATAAAGGAATTCCACTTTTGAAAAAATTGAGAACTACTCCCTTTTCTTGACCACTCAGACTTTCTGACTATTCTACGAGAAAATAAAATTCTAATACCTAAAGCATCCATTAAGTATAATGAATTTGGATATTGGATGCCGGGCTCTAATTTCCAAAGGTGCTACTTGTTTTTTTCCAGTTGTGACCGAAAGAGTGTCCTTGAAGTAATAACATTAATTGAAAGGATTTATGGCCAGCACAGTGGCTCACACCTGTAATTCCAGCACTTTGGGAGGCCAAGGCAGGTGGATCGCTTGAACACAGGAGTTTGAGACTAACCTGGGCAACATGGCAAAACTTTGTCTCTACAAAAAACCAAAAATTAGCTGGGTGTGGTGGTACACGCCCGTAGTCCCAACTACTTGGGAGGCTGAGGTGGGAGGATTGCTTGAGCCTGAGAGATGGAGTCTACAGTGAGCCATGATCATGCCACTGTAGTCCAGCCTGAGTGACAGAGTGAGACCATGTCTCAAAAAATAAAATAAAATAAAATAAATTAAAATAAAAAAGAAAAGGAAGGATCAGGGAACCAGAGTGACACAACTCTTTAGCTAGAAGACCCCAGTCCCAAATTCCATTAAATTCAACTGGTTCATGGTCCATGATCATCTCTAGATTTGATTCCTGGGATATATACTCTTTTTTCCCCTTAACGTAGAGCAGTCATACTTATACCAGATAGCTATTTGGCTTTTTGGGAGTGAAAGATTTAATGAAAAGAATGCATCTGGGGTCTCAAGTAAAATCCACAAGCTTTTAGGAGAAACGAAATGTAGACCATTGTGGATCAGATAATTTTTGAGGTCTTTCTGATGCAAATCACAAAATTCAGACTCAGCATGGTTTGTTGTGATAGTTTCAGCCCAAAGCTGAGCTGACTGACATGCATGGGTTTTTGGAATATGTGCTATATTTTCACCAGTTCTGTAAAGACTGAGCAGATGTTTGATGGCCCTAAAGGTCTGTCTCCAATTGCTACTCTTTCCAGAGCAGTAGTTTTCAAAGTATGATCTTTGGAAACTTGTTACAGTTGTAAATTCACCCCAGACCTGCTGAATTGGAAATTCTGCAGTATATTCCAGCAATCTGTGTTTTAACAAGTCTCCTAGGTGATGCTGATATGGCTGAAATTTGAGAACCACTGTTCCTGAGTATAACTACAAGTCTGAAAGTGCCTCTAAGAACACTGGAAACATGGAGAGATAAGAAGCATGCTGGAGAGGGGGGAGGGAGACGAAGGGAAGTGGTAGAGGACTAGCAGCTTGGTGCATAAATTAATGGCCTGTAGCATTTCTCCAGGTGTAATTATCCCCTCTGATTTGACAATCAGCCTTCTACTAGTAGAGCAGCACATTGGTGGTAAAATTTTGTCACCACTTAAACTGTCTCATGACCCATTGGGTTCCCAAATCTGTGTTCCATTCTGGTTTCCATTCCAGAGGTGATCAGATGGCTTCCTGTGATTGCTTTTCAAGCACCCCTTGGAGAGGCATATGAACCTCCCTCCTCTCTTTCCTTATTTGCATGGAGAATATCTTTTTAACAAGGATGATTCAAATTTCTGGCATTTGGCCTTTCCTCCTCCCTGTGCTTCCCAGCACAGTAAACAGCATGCTAAACAGAGCTCAGAGGGAGCACATTAAATGCACAGAGAAGTAATACGATAAAGGCAAGCAGAAGTCTCAACCAGCCTCATCTTGCTTGTAATTGATACATTATACAACTTTTTTTTTTTTTTTTTTGAGACGGAGTCTCCCTCTGTCGCCCAGGCTGCAGTGCAGTGACGCGATCTCAGCTCACAGCAAGCTCCGCCTCCCGGGTTCACGCCATGTTCCTGCCTCAGCCTCCCGAGTAGCTGGGACTACATGCACCCACCACCACGCCCGGCTAATTTTTTTTGTATTTTTAGTAGAGACGCAGTGTCACTGTGTTAGCTAGGATGGTTTCGATCTCCTGACCTCGTGATCCGCCCACCTCGGCCTCCCAAAGTGCTAGGATTACAGACGTGAGCCACCGCACCCAGCCACATTATACAATCTTAAAAAGAAAATGCAGAAGTCTAGTTTCCTTTATGGCCAAACATTAATGAGTCCTGACTCCTGAGATCCTTCAATATATTCCAAAACCATAATGCTAAATCTAGGACTGTCATGCAACCCTGCAGTGTCAGAGTATAATCAGAAAAAAAAAAGTCATCTTTGGACACACAGAGAGACGGTGGGAGAATGGGACTTGTCTTTTCTCTTTAGCTGGAGGACATACATGGAGTTGCTTGGCTGGGAGCTTCTCCAGTATTATAGCAAAAGCTGTAGGTGTCTCGCCCGTATTCCCTGGGCACACTGGTAATTGCATGCTGCAAGCACCATTGACTGTCAGCTTGAGGGTTTTTGTCCGGCCAAGGGAGTTTGCTTGGTCTGTGTGCAGGGTGAGCTAGAAATTTCAGGAGATAATATCCCTAGAAGCAACACTCACCCAATTGGTAGATAAATACCCCCTCAGAGTCCTCACCTCTTGGTTGGGACAGCTCTGAAGAGGGTCTTGCACAGCCCCCTAAATCACCCCAATAGGACTTAGCTCTTGTTGCTCACAATGGGAATTGGCTTAATAACATATCCTTTATTGCCTCTTTCTTTTCCTTGACTCACTCTCCTACTCCTTTGCTAGTATTTTCTTGGATAACCTCTTAAATAAACTACTTGTACTTGAATCCTTGTTTTCTGAGGTAAGTCATATTAAGACAAGGATGACAAAAAAATATTTAAGGTGACACATACAATAAGGGTAAGAATAGCTTTCATTCTTAAAAACAAAAAGCAAACCATTACATTTAGGTAAATGGTACAATGAATTAATTAATGTGTTCATTCATTCATTTGTTATCAACATTTATTCGGTACCTACTGTATGCATAATACTGGGCTAGACACTGTCCTCAAAGAATTTAATGTTTAAATCTAGTTTTGGCTATAAGACCAACATGAAATGTGATTGAAGGATATTCAAATCAAAGGACTGTGGGAATAGAGAAGAAAGAATATCTGCTGGTGGTCAGGGGGTATTTGATAAAAGCTTTGCAAGGTAGATGGAAGAAGATTTAACCAGAGGACATTCTATGCAGAGAAAACAGTAAGAGTAATTGTGAGGAGGTGAGAGAGTAAAAGGTATCTGGGGAGGTGAAGAATTCTGTGTGCCTGGAACCCAGGGTAGATGTAGAGAGGCTGGGGTATGATGGTAAGAGGGCTTGAATACCAGCCATCTTAAATCCAGAGGAAGGGGCTATTGTGTTTTGAGCAAGAGAGTGATATAGTCACAGCTGGACACTGGGAAGCTTAATCTGGTTGTATAGTATAACCTGGGTGGGAAGATTGGGCTATGGAGGCATATTACAAAAGTGCTGGAATATTTACAGTGTAGGTGTTAAAAAATACTTTTCAAAACATTACATACATGACTTTCAAACAAGTATAAAATGAGTATGTCAAAGATTAGGAATCTCAAATTGAACTTGGAAAAGTCTCTATTTTCTTTCCTACCCCAAAGCTTGGAAACAAAGACCAATAAACTCTTTCTACCATATTTGTCCTGGAGAAACTGTAAATTTGGTGAGTTCCTATCATCTTGAAGTCTACCCAATTTTCTAAAGTTCCTGGCCTGTCAGGAAGTGACCTTTCTTAACACCTATGAGGTTGATAACTCATTAGCAAGGTAGCAGGCTAGCTTCCTAGGAGAGTTTTGTAGACATTGGCTCATATATAAATTCAAACCCTTAATACAGGGTTTGTTGTATGTGACTGGGCACAGAAATGGTTTCCAAGTATACTGATGTGATAATTCTTGTGCACTAAGCAATCAGCATACCTAGAAGCCATTTTTACACCCACTCACAGAAAACATACCTCAAAATCTTCCAGTGCATAGTGAAAGGAACTGGATAATTTGTTAATTCAACCACAATTCTGAAATCCTACATAGCTTCACTAATAAGGAGCACTAAAGATCAAAGAAACTTTTCAGAGGTCTCAATAATGATAACAGGTTAGGCACAGTGGCTCATGCCTGTATTCTCAGCACTTTGGGAGGCCAAGGCAAAAGAATTGGTTGAGCTCAGGAGTTTGAAAGCAGCATAGGCAACATAGAAAGACCTTGTCTCTACAAAAAATAAAAATAAAAAATTAGCCTGATGTGGTGGCACACATCTTTAGTTCCAGCTACTCAGGAGGCTCTTTAGCCTGGGAGATCAAGGCTGCAGTGAGCTATTATCATGCCACTGCACTCCAGCTGGGCAACTGAGCAAGACCTTGTCTCAAAAAAAAAAAAAAAAAAAAAATAATAATAATAATTAAATAATGTTAACAGAAGCAAGATGGCCAAATACAACCCTCCAGTGATCATTCCCCCCACAGGAATAACACGTTGACCAACTAACCACACAAGAAAGCACCTCCATAAGAACCCCAAATCAGGTAAGTGATCAAAGTACCTGCTTTTAACATCATATCAAAAAAACAGGCACTGGCCGGGCGCGGTGGCTCAAGCCTGTAATCCCAGCACTTTGGGAGGCCGAGACGGGTGGATCACGAGGTCAGGAGATCGAGACCATCCTGGCTAACACGGTGAAACCCCGTCTCTACTAAGAAATACAAAAAACTAGCCGGGCAAGGTGGCGGGCGCCTGTAGTCCCAGCTACTCGGGAGGCTGAGGCAGGAGAATGGCGTGAACCCAAGAGGCGGAGCTTGCAGTGAGCTGAGATCCGGCCACTGCACTCCAGCCTGGGCAAGAGAGCGAGACTCCGTCTCAAAAAAAAAAAAAAAAAAAAAAAAAAAAACAGGCACTGAAGAGGGTAGGAAAGACAGTCCTGAATTGCCAGCACCACCCCTCTTCCATCCCCTGGCAGTGGCCATGTGATGTGCAGGGGAAAATCTGTGTACTTGGGGGAGGGGCAGGGCAGTGATTGTGGAACTTGCACTGATACTCAGTACTGCCCTATAATAGCGGAAAGCAACATAGGGCAGAACTCAGCTGGCACCCATGGAAGGAGCATTTAGATCAGCCTTAGCCAGAGGGGAATCATCTCTTCCAGCAATTGGAACCTGAGTCCCAACTGATCTCATCACCATGGGCTAAAGCATTCTGGGGTTCTAAATAAACTTGAAAGGTATTCTAGACCACAAGGACTGCATATCCTAATCAAGTCCTGGTGTTACTGGGCTTTGAATCCAGTGGACTTGGGGTATACATGCCCTAGTGAGACACCAGATGGAGCAGCCAAGGAAGTGCTTACACCATCCCTCCCCTAATCCCCCAACCCCAGGCAGCGTAGCTCAGAGCTCTGGGACAGACTCCTTCCTTCCACTTAAGGAGAAAAGAGGGCAGAGTAAGGAGGATGTTGTCTTGCAATGTGGATAACAGCTAGCCAGGCCCTAGCTCCTGAACGACATTTCTAGGTACACCCTGGGCCAGAAGGGAACCCATTGTCTTGAAGGGAAGAACCCAGTCTTGGCAGAATTCATCACCTGCTGACTGAAGAACTCTGGACCTTGAATAAACACCAGTGGTAGCCGAGTAGTACTCTCTGTGGGCCTTAGGTGAGACCCAGTGCTGTGCTGGTTTCAGAGGAGACCCAACATATTCTGACCTGTGGTGGCCATAAGGAGAGACTTCTTCTGTTTGAGAAAAGGAGAGGGAAAAATAAGGGATCTTTGTCTTGCAGCTTAGATATCAGCTCAGCCCACAGTGCGGTAAGCACAAAACTGGCTCCTGAAGTACCCAATTCCAGGCCTTGGCTCTTGGACAACATTTCTGAACTTGTCCTGGCCCAGAGGGGAGCCCGTTTCCCTGAGAGAGGAGAGACCCAGGCCTTGTAGCATTCACCACAAGCTTATTGAAGAGGCTTCGTGCCTCGAGTAAACACCAGTGGTAGCCAAGCAGTACTCGCCATAGACCTGAGGTGGTGGTGGCTGTGAAGAAAGACGCCTTCAGGCTGAGGAAATGAGAAAGAAGAGTGAGAAGGACTTTGTCTTGCAGCTTTGGTGCCAACTTAGCCACAGTAGAATACAGCAGATTTCTAAGGTTCCTGACTCCAGGCCCTGGCTCCTGAAGAGCATTTCTGGACCAGTCTTGGGCTGTTGGGGAGCTTGTCACCCTGAAGGGAAAGACATAAACATTGCTGGATTTGCCACCTGCTGACTGAAGAGCTCTGGGCCTTAAGTGAACATCAGCAGTAGCCAGGCAGAGGTCACTGTGGGCTTTGGGTGAGACCCAGTGCTGCACTGGCTTTAGGTCTGACCCACTGCAGTCCCATTGGTGGGGGCCACAGGGGCACTTGTGCCACCCCTCCTCTAGTTCCAGGCAGCTCAACACAGATTGAGACTCTGTTTGGGGGAAAGTAAGAGAAGAGAACAAGAGTCTCTGTCTGGTAATCCAGGGAATTCTCTTGAATCTTACCCCAGGCCACAAAGGCAGTACCTATACAAGTGTGCAATAGTCACAACAATCCTGGGCTTGGAGTGTCTCCTAATGCAGATACAGCTACACTGACAAAAGGCTTAGATCACAATGCTCAAATGCTTATGAATACTCGGAGACTTCTCAAGAAGGATGGGAACAAACAAGCCCAGACTGCAAAGACTACAATAAATGAACTCTTCAATGCCCAGACATCAAAGACTTCTCAAGAAGGACAGGTACAAACAAGCCCAGACTGCAAAGACTACAATAAATAACTAACTCTTCAATGCCCAGTCATCAATGAACATCCACAAGCATTGACCATCCAGAAAAACATGACCTCACCAAACGTACTACATAAGGCACCAGTGACCAATCCTAGAGTGACAAAGATATGTGACTTTTCAGACAGAAAATTCAAAATAGCTGTTTTGAAGAAGCTCAGTGAAATTCAAGATAACACAGAGAAACATTCCAGAATCCTATCAGATAAATTTAACAAAGAGAGTGAAATAATTTTTTAAAAATCAGGCAGAAATTCCAGAGCTGACAAATACAACTGACATACTGAAGAACGCATCAGTCTCTCAACAGCAGAATTGATCAAGTGAAAGAAAGGATTAGTGAGCTTGAAGACATGCTATTTGAAAATACACAATGAGAGAAGACAAAAGAAAAAAGAATAAAAAAGAATGAAGCATGACTAGAGGAAATAGAAAATAGCCTCAGAAGGGAAAAATCTAAGAGTTATAGAAAATAGCCTCAAAATCTAGGAGTTATTAGTCTTAAAGAGGAGGTAAAGAGAGAGATCAGGGTAGAAAGTTTATTCAGACAGATAATAACAAATAAACTTTCCAAACCTAGAGAAAGATATTAATACTCAAATCCAAGAACTTTATAGAACACCAAGCAGATTTAAGTGAAATAAGACTACCTCAAAGCACTGAATAATCCAAGTCCCAAAGATCAAAGATAAAGAAAAAACCCTAAAGGCAGCAGGAGAAAAGAAATAAATAATATACAAAGGATCTCCAATACATCTGGCAGTAGAATTCTCAGTGGAAACCTTACAGTCCAGGAGAGAGTGGCATTTAAGGAGCTGAAGGAAACAAACTTTTATTCTAGAATAGTATGCTCAGTGAAAATATCATTTAAACATGAAGAAGAAATAAAAACTAACCCAGACAAACAAAAGCTGATGGATTTCATCAACACCTGGCCTAGCCCACAAGAACTGATAAAGGCAGTTCTTCAATCTAAAAGAAAATAATGTTAATGAGCAATACAAAATCATCTGAATGTACAAAAGTCACTCATGATAAGTACACAGAAAAACACGAATACTATAACACTGTAATTGTAGTATGTCAGCTACTCATATGTTGTGTAGAAAGACTAAAAGTTGAACCTCTCAAAAATATTAACTACAGCAACTTTTCAAGACATAGACAGTACAATAAAACATAAATAGAAACAAAAAGTTAAAAAATGGGGAATGAAGTTAAAATGTAGAGTTTTTATTAATTTTATCTCTGCTTCTTCATTAATTTGTTTCTGCAGTCAGTGGTAAGTTGTCATCAGTTTAAAATAATGGGTTATAAGATGTTATTTTTAAGCCTTTTGGTAACCTTAAATCAAGAAACCTATAACAGATGCAAAAAAAACACTAAAAATAAAAAGCAAGAAATTAAAACCTACTGCCAGAGAAAATCACCTTCACAAAAAAGGAAGGAAGGAGACAAGGAAAGAAGAAAGGACAGAGGGAGGGAAGGAAGGAAGGAAGGAGGGAGGGAGGGATGGAGGGAAGGAGGGGAGGAAGGAAGGAAAGAAGGAAAGAAGGAAGGAAGGAAGGACGGGAAGAGAAGGCCACAAAACAACCAGAAAACAAATAACCAAATGGCTGTATTAAGTCTTTATCTATTACTAATAACACTGAATGTAAATGGGTTAAACTCTCCAATCAAAAGACATAGGGCATGGGCTAGGCACAGTGTCTCATGCCTACAATCTCAGTATTTTGGGAGGCTGAGGTGGGAGAATTGCTTGAGCCCAGGAGTTTAAGATCAGCCTGGGCAACATAGTGAGATCTCATCTCTCAAAAAATAAAATTAGCCAGGTGTGGTGGTGCACACTTGTAGTCCCAGCTACTCAGGAAACTGAGGTGGGAGGATTGCTTGAACCCAGCAGTTTGAGGTTACAGTGAGTTATAATTGTGCACCACTGCATGCCTGCCTAGGCAACAGAGTCAGTCCCAGTCTCTAAAAACAAACAAACAAATGACAACAACAACAAAAACAGAGTGGCTAAACTGATTAAAAAATAAGACCCCTTTGGGAGGCCGAGGTGGGTGGATCACGAGGTCAGGAGATCGAGACCATCCTGGTTAACACAGTGCAACCTCATCTCTACTAAAAATACAAAAAAAGTTAGCTGGGCGTGGTGGCGGGCACCTGTGGTTCCAGCTACTCGGGAGGCTGAGGCAGGAGAATGGCGTGAACCCAGGAGGCGGAGCTTGCAGTGAGCCGAGATCGCTCCACTGCACTCCAGCCCGGGTGACAGCGAGACTCCGTCTCAAAAAAAAAAAAAAGACCCAACAATCTGTTGCCTACAAGAAACATGCTACACCTATAAAAACACACACAGACTAAAAATAAAGGGATAGAAAAAGATGTTCCATGAAAATGGAAGCCAAAAAGGAGTAGGAGTAGCTATACTTACACCAGACAAAATAAATTTCAAAACGAAAACTATAATAAGGACAAAGAAGGTCATTATATGACAATAAAGGAGTCAATTCAGTAAGAGGATATTGTAAACATATATGCACCCAACACTAAGGCACCCAGATATAATATAAAGCAAATACTATTAGAGCTAATTAGAGAGAGAGAGACTCCAATATAATAATAGCTGGAGACTTTAGCACCCCCACTTTCAGCATTGGACAGATCTTTCAGACAGAATATCAACAAAGAAACATTGGGCTTAATCTGCATTATAGATCAAATAGATCTAACAGATTAGATACTTGTAAAACATTTCAGCCAACAGCTGCAGAATATACATTATTTTCCTTAGCACATGGATCATTCTGAAGGATAGGCCATATGTTAGGCCACAAAACAAGTCTTAATTTTTTTAATGGAAATCATATCAAGTATCTTCTCTAACCACAAATAAATACAACTAGAAACTAATAACAAGAGGAAATTTGGAAACTATATAAACACTTGGAAATTAAACAATATGCTCCCGAATGACCAGTGGATCAATGAAGAAATTAAGAAGGAAATTTTAAAATGTCTTGAAACAAACAAAAATGAAAACAGAACATATCAAAACATGGGATTCAGTGAAAACAGTACTAAGAGGAAAATTTAGAGCAAAATTACCTACATCAAAAATGTAGGAAAACTTCAAATAAACAACTCAACAATGCATCTTAAAGAACTAGAAAACCAAGAGCAAAGCAAACTCAAAATTAGTAGATGAAAACAAATAATATCAAGCAGAAATAAATGAAACTGAAATAAAAAATGAAAAATTGATTTTTTTTAAAAGATAAAATTGACAAATCTTTAGGCTAAGAAAAAAAGAAAACTCAAATAAAATCAGAGATGAAAAAGGAGACATTACAACTGATACTGTAAAAATTCACAGGATCATTAGAGACTACTATGAGCAACTATATGCCAGCAAACTGAAAATCTAGAAGAAATGGATAAATTCTTAGACACATACAACCTACAAATATTGAACCATGAAAAAATCCAAAAGGCCAATAACAAGTAATGAGATCACAGCCATAATAAAAAGTCTCCCGGCAAAGAAAAGCTTAAACCTGATGGCTTCACTGCCAAATTCTACTAAATATTTAAAAGAATGAAAACCAATTCTCAAACTCAAAAAATAAGTGCAGGAAGGAATACTTCCACACTCATTCTATAAGGCTAGTATTACCCTGATACCAAAACCAGACTAAGATACATTAAAAAAAACTATAGGCCAGTATCCCTCATGAATACTGATGCAAAAATCTTCAACAAAATACTAGCAAACCAAAATTAACAACATATTAAAAAGATCATTCACCATGACCAAGTGAGATTTATCCCTTGGATGCAAAGACAGTTCAACACATACAAATCAATCAATGTGATACATCGTATCAACAGAATAAAGGATAAAAACGATATGATCATTTCAATTGATGCTGAAAAAGCATTTAATACAATTCAACATTTCTTCATGATAAAAACCATCAAAAAACTGGGTCTAGAATGAACATACCTCAACACAATAAAAGCAATGTATGGCAGACACAGCTAGTATCATACTGAATGGAGAAAAATGGAAAGCTTTTCCTTTAAGATCTGGAACACAACAAGGATGCCCACTGTCAGCATTCTTATTCAACATAATAGTGGAAGTCCTAGAGCAATTAGGCAAAGATTTCTTGAGTAATATTCCACAAGAATAGGCAACCAAAGCAAAAATGGACAAATGGGATCACATCAAATTGAAAAACCTCTGTGCAGTAGAGGATACGGTCAACAAAGTGAAGAGACAACCCACAGAATGGGAGAAAATATTTGCAAACTATCCATGTGACAAAGGATTAATAACCAGAATAAGGAGTTCAGACAACTCTATAGGAAAAAATATGAGACAATTTAAAAATGGGCAAAAGATCTGAATAGACATTTCTCAAAAGAAGACATACAGATGGCAAACGGTTATATGAAAAGGTGCTCAACATCACTGATCATCAGAGAAATGCAAATCAAAACTACAATAAGATATTATCTCACTGCAGTAAAAATGGCTTTTATGCAAAAGATAGGCAATAACAAATGCTGGCAAGGATGTGGAGAAAATGAAACCCTCACACGTTGTTAGTAAGCATGTAAGTTAGTACAGCCAATATGGAAAACAGTTTGGAGGTTCCTCAAAAACCTAAGACAGAAGTACCACATGATCCAGCAATTTTCCTGCCAGGTATATATCCCAAAGAAAGGAATCAGCGTATCGAAGAGATATCTGCACTCCTATGTTTATTGCAGCACTATTCACAATAGCCAAGATTTAGAAGCAGCCTAAGTGTCTATCAATAGACAAATGGATAATGAAAAGGTAGTACATATACACAGTGGAGTATTCAGCCATAAAAAAGAATGAGATTCTTTCATTTGCAACAACATGCATGGAATTGGAGGACATTATGTTGAGTGAAATAAGCCAGGTACAGAAAGTCATATTTCATATATTCTCACTCATGTATGGAAGCTAAAAATTAAAAGAAGTGAATTCATGGAGATAGAAAGTATTAATAGAATGATGGTTACCAGAAGCTGGAAAGGGTAGTGGGGGTGGGAAAAAGTGGGGTTGGTTAATGGGTACAAAAGTATAGTTAGAATGAATAAGATCTACATGGGAGGCCGAGGCAGGCAGATCACTTGGGGTCAGGAGTTCAAGACCAGCCTGGCCAACATGGTGAAACTCTGTCTCTACTAAAAATAGAAAAATTAGCCAGGCATCATGGCACATGCCTGTAATCCCAGCTACTCGGGAGACTGAGGCAGGAGGATCTCTTGAACCCGGGAAGCAGAGGTTGCAGTGAGCAGAAATCCACTGCATTCCAGCCTGGGCAACAGAGCAAGACTCTGTCTCAAAAAAAAATAATAATAATAAAAATAAGATCTGGTATTTGATAGCACAACAGCGTGGCTACAGACAACAGTAATTTATTGTACATTTATAAATAACTAAAAGAGTATAATTCAATCATTTTTAACACAAAGAAAAGATGAGTGCTTGAAGCAATGGATACCTCATTTATCCTGATGTGATTACTGTATGCCAGTTTAGGACTTGAGGAGAGAGGGTTGTGGAAATCTACAAATTGATTTCTCAGTAAATGATCCTGCTGCATGAGTTAATATGATTACTCGAATTGTTCTAACAGTCCTATTAATGTCTATCTTCAACAAGTAGATGACATTTATATAAAAATTAAGTAATACCATCAAGCATATCTTGAGTCAGTTGAGGGGAAAGAATGGTCCTCTAGAGTTGCAGAGTGACCCCAGCAGTTGCACGTATGAGACATTCTAGTTTTTGCTATAAAATTGGAGGAAGCAACCAGAACTTCAGCAAGTTCTGGGGCTTCTCTCATATCACTGCCATATGCTCCCAGATGGGAACATAAATAAGCAATGAAAAGGGAGTGTTGAAATGAGAGATCTAATAACAGGTCATTTGAAAAGACAGAGCAAAGACTTGTAGCCATTTTCTAGCAATTTCACAACTACTACTGAAATCAGCATAACATTTGCAACCTGGCCTACATCAGAAAAAGAAAAAAAGGTGTGTAATATACCATCAACGGAATTGTGGTTTGAATTCTCTCTGAATGTGCGTTTATTTCTCTTTTATCCCAGCTGCATCTGTACCTACCTTGCTGTGAAACAGCATAATTAACCGGTAGGTTTCAGGGAGAGGTGATAATTTTCAGCATATTCTAGGTCATTTTCAGTCAAAATTTTAGCTTGAAAATGCTTTTGCTTTTCACTTTGGCAGCAGCTTTCAGAAGTGGATTTTGCTGAAGCCTTCTATTTTCATCACTCTGATTGCTTTATTTATGCAGCAAATCACTGATTTGGTGTATAGGAAATTGTCATGTTTGGGCAGCAAAGCTTTTTAGTTAATGGATTGAGGAGTTCTAAACTTGTTTATAAAATATATGTATTTTTTAAAAGGCCCATAAAGTTCCAACTCATCATTCATTATATTCAAGGTAGTGATTAACAGTAAGTTCTTTCACCATTTACTTCAACTCTTCCTGTCAAATCAACACTGAAGAACGTATTTATCTAAACTTAAGAATATCTTGGTACTTGTCTTAATAACTAGGTTGGATAAATCAGTCTTTTCAAACAACACTCTTAGTACTTTCTTCCCTGAATATCTAATCTCCTTGAATACTTTCTACTTTCAGGAAAGTAGAAAGATAGCCTGGAAAGATAGTCTCGCTATGACACTTCCCGTCTGGAAAACGACTAGGAACACCTCTGTTGAAATGACACCAGTGAACGATAGAAAGTAATAGATGCACAGGCCATAGATTTTGGAATGAAGTAGAAATCAAGGTTATGTGCTAGTCTTGGCTCTGCCATGACTTGGTTATGTCACTGTCTTGACCTTTCATGGCTTGTTTCTCCATCAATGAATTAAGAAAGTTGGATTAGACTATTACTTTACAACTTTTTGTTTTTGTTTTGTTTTAAGCAAGAGTTTTTCAAATAAAAATTTACTTGAAATTCAGATACATAATGCAGTATGTTGGTTTTCTATTGCTGTGTAACAAATCTCCCTAAAACTTAGTACCTTAAAGCAAAGGTAGTAATTTATTAATCTCTCACAGTTCCATGGGTTAGGAAACTGAGATTGATTTGGCTGGGTTACCAAACTGAACTTGCGTCTACTTGCCCTGTGTGCAGAAAAAAGCCAAACACTAATATTAACATTTGCAGTAAGAGAAATTATTGCATTTATTGGAGGGTGCCAAGCAAGGAGAATCAGGCAGCTAATGCTTAAGACCTGAACTGTCTGATGGCTTACAAGCAAGGGTTCTGAAAGGCAGGGATATATTTTAAGAAAGCAGAAGTTACAGGTAAAATCATAGGTGAATACATGGAAGTTATATATTGGTGTGGCCCAAAAAGGTAGGATATCTTGAAGTGGGAGCTTACAAGTCATAGGTGGATTTGGAGATTCTTTGATTTTGTAACTAGTCAAGGAAGCAAGGCTTTTGCTAAAAACTTGGGGTCAGCAGAAAGAAATGTTAAGGTCTGGTCTGTGGGCATGATCTTTTCCAGGCCCCTCAGGAAGAAATTTAGAACAAAGAACAATGGTCAGAATGTAGTCCTCAGTTCCTTCTTAACTGATGTCTACTTGATGGTGGTCAACATTTTCCATCTGTTGGGAAAAAGTAACTCAAGAACATATGTCAAGATGTCATCTTTTGCTTTTGTAGGGAGCCAATATCTTATGAGTCTAATTTACTTGGGTCTCACTAGTTGATAGCTGTTAATGTCCTCCTTGTTTTTCTCCCTCCAGGTGGCTTCTCTTCAGTGATTTCCATTAGCTTGCAAAACTTAACCTTATTAAGTATTGATATTAGAGGCATTTATTTTTACTGTGGTTAGAGGAGTGAAAATGTTAGGTCTTTGCAGGACCCATTCATAGCATGACTCCCTGCAGCCCTCAGCAACCCTTTCTGAGGTTCTCCCTTCTTCAGGATCTCAAAGGCACTGGAGAACTGTGAGAGCAGGAGCCCAAGGGGAGACCAAGGAAGTGCCAGCCCCAGTCTTAGAAAACCCTCCTCCCTGTCCCCTACATGCTTCTAGGTAACCGGGGGTGGGACAGCATCTCTCTCTCTCCCCCTGCCCCCAATAGTATCCTTTAAAAAGGGCTTGGTGGGAACATCCTAGGCCCTGAATCCGCCAGTGCAGGTGCAGTAGACACCAGGCGGAAGCCACCCAGCTGGCTTTTAATCAGTCCGACTTAGCACCACTGGACTGTCTCAAGTCCTCCAGAATCCTGGCCTCCCCTATATTTGAGGGGATTCTTGAAGGCACATGTTTCTTGTAGTTATTGCTTGCTCTGACTTCCTGTTTCTGTAGATTGCTGTCCCTTGCAGCCACTTCCTTCTTTCTGCCTTGCATCCACCCAGACATTGGATCCAACTTTCTTTCCCTGCCTTCTCCAAATATACCTCACGCTCGTGTGGAGCCTTTGCTACTCAGTCTCTGGGTACAACCATAGTTCTGAGGTTGGGAGTCCCTGTGGGTAAACACAGCAGGTCAGTTAATATCAGATATCAGGGATCCCTGTTTTCAGAAGTTTCTCAGCCAACCCTCCCACCTGTACCTTGTACTCACTGTCTCTTCCTGGGTCTCGCTTTCTTGCCTTCTTGGTTGGTCTCCACTCAGCTTCTCTCTGGTTTCAACCCCTTCATTTCCTCACGCTGTGGGGAGCTCCCACAGAGCTCAATATTCTCCCATCTTTACAGGTGGAGCAATTTTATGCTTCAGTCATGTTCCTACTTTGATCCAGGGCATGTGTTGAGGGTTATCTTTCCACACACAAAAAAATCTTTTTAAAATACAAATATAAATGCATATAAGTAAATATTTTTATATCTATTCTCCCTGAGATTTTCTAATGCCTAATATTAAACTAACAATCATTATTTTAGCTCCCACTACCCGTGTAAGGGTTTCATGGTGGGGAATGAGCCACGGGACAGAAGGGTGTGTAGCAAAATAGTTATGCCTTTAACTTCCAGACACAGAGAGACCCAGATATGAATCTTGGCTACAATACTTATTTGCTACGTGACCTTGGGCAAGTTACTCAACTTCTCTGGGCTTCAACTTCCTCACCTGTAAAATGGAGGTATCAACAACTACCACCTTATAGGATTCCCATGAGCATTAAATGAGAAAATACATATAAATCCCAGTGTTTGCTGCTTAATGAGCATTTGATATGTAGCTCTTTCATGTAGGTCACTGTATGAAGCAGAGACGACAACAAGGTTTTGCCAAAAGAATAGTTATAATAATGTTATTAGCAAATACCATTATATATGTCAGGCACTTTACATGTATTAGTTCATTTTATTTTATCTTTTAACTTTTTAAACTTTAATTTTTTGTAAGAGACACCCAGGCTGGAGTACAGTGGCATGATCATGGCTCACTGCAGCCTCTAATTTCTGAGCTCAAGTGATCCTCCTGCCTCAGCCTCCCGAACAGGTAGGACTACAAGTGTGCACTACCATGTCTGGCTAATTTTTAGAGATAGGGTCTTGCTGTGTTGCCCAGGCTGGCCTTGAACTCCTGGCCTCAAGTAATCCTCCCACTTCAGCCTCCAAAAGCACTGGGATTACAGGGATGAACCTTGTGCCTGGCACATTAACTTTTTTTTGAGACACAGTCTTACTTTGTCACCCAGGCTAGAGTGCAATGGAGCGATCTTAGCTCACTGCAACCTTTGTCTCCCAGGTTCAAGCAATTCTCCTGCCTCAGCCTCCCAAGTAGCTGGGACTATAGGCGTGTGCTACCACACCCAGCTAATTTTTGTATTTTTAGTAGAGATGGAGTTTTGCCATGTTGGCCAAGCTGGTCTCAAACCCCTGACCTCAAGTGATCCACCCACCTTGGCCTCCCAAAATGCTGGGATTACAGGTGTGAGCCACCATGCCTGGCCTTAACTCATTTTAATTCACATAATAACTCTCTAAAGGAGAGAATATTATCTGTCTCTCAAAGATGTGAAACTCCAATCATTACTTCAAGATCACATGGCTAGGAAGCACAGGATTTAAACCAGACTTGCCCATGTCCTTGCTCTCTGCATTATTGCTCTCCCTCTTTATTTCCACACTGACCATTAGAACCAGATATGCCCTAGCAAGTCCAAATCACAGAGTGTATATCTGGTTAGGTCTCCTGAAGCAGAGGCTGAGACGGAGTTTGGGGCACAGGATGATTTTTAGAAATCAATACCTGCAGAAGAGGTAGGGAGCAAGAAGCATGAGGCAGTGGAAGGTGAACTCTGACACAGGGACTGACAAACCTTTGACCAACCCCACAGGGCACTCCAGAACACAGATAACTCATCAAAATGGTTTTAGGAAGTGAAGCAGTTTTTGGTGTAGCAAAACTGAACCCACGGTAAGTATTCAAGGGAGGTCAGTTATTAGGGATGTATCAGTTAGCAACTGTATTCAGCTCACATTGGAGACCATTTCCCTCAAAACAAATTAGGGATTGGACTTTTCTTTCACATAAACGAAACCTGGATATCAGCAGTATGAAGTTTCTATACTATCATCCATGATATCAGCAGACATACTTAAACTCTTTCTTTTTTCTTTTTCTTTTTTTTTTAGCAGCAGCAAGATTTATTGTGAAGAGCGAAAGGACCAGGCTTCCACAGCGTGGAAGGGGACCCGAGCGCGTTTCCCTCTTAAACTCTTTCTTAGCTCTGATCAAGACTCCCTGCTTGACCAAACTTTAGCTGAGCTCCACTGAGCTCTCCTCTCAACTAGGCCTAAGCAAATTAATGCAGGAACAGAAAAGCAAATACTGGATATTCTCACTTATAAGTGAGAGCTAAATATTGGGTACACTTTTAAGTGAGAGCTAAACATTGCAATGGGAACACTGGAATTGTGTGAACTGAGTGATCATTTCAGAAAATAAAAGGGTTTTCTGCAAAGGTTTCAGCCCCTGGTGTTTCCAGCCACTTCTACACAAACAGCAGTAGTGTCAACTTACCTGGCCTTCCTCTGCCGCCAGCCCTAGGCTGTCATGTTTGCCTAACGGAATACTGGAAGTTTTGCTTTCTCCATCACACCTTCAGTTCCATCTCAAACTTCTCTTCCCTTCCCCGGATTTTAACACTGCTCAACATTACCACCAGGAAAATATCCTGCATCATCTGTCCTACAAGCCCCACAATATGTGTGAGCAGTCTGATACTGCCCAAGTTCATGAACCTAAAGCGTTGTGATTTTTCTGCAGCAATGTTCAGCTGCTGAGGCCAGGCCTGGAGAAGATGAAAAGCCAGGCTTTGCTTTCAATAAGATCAGTGCATGTGAGATAAGGCAGATGAGCTAGAACAGAAGATAGTGGTGAGAGAAAGGAGTGTATGAAATCAAGAATTTGGAGTTTTATACCACAATTCTATCGTGAGTGGCTAGTACGTGCCAGGAGAATTTTAGGATTAAGTTAATGTGTGAATCTTGTCTAGAAGGAGGAGAGAATAGACCAAGGCTAAAGTTGGAAGTGTCAAAGAAGCAGAAGTCACTCACATTAGCTAGAATGTGGGATGTTTGGTCATTTTTGTGATTTGGACAATGTTCATGCTTCGTGTTCAGACATGATTACAGAGTGGTCTTGTTTTGTTTGGATCCATCAGGGTCACTGAGTGGCCTTCTCTGATGTTGTTTTTCTGTGAAAGTGTTGTGTTCGACAGGAGAACACCAAGGCCCAGCTGATAGTACCGGGCCAGCTTCCAGGTGTCAAGGACTGCTTTTCTCTTTTGTCACCCCTTAGAACTAACCACACATTAAAAGAAAGAAAATTCCAGTTTTAAATACACTGGCTTTACTAGTCTGACATTCAGGAGAAACACAAAAGGCAGGGTTAACATGTTCCTCAAGCTCCCAACAGTAGAATGCTTTTGAAGACAAATTAAAATTTGAATTCAAAACTAATAAAATTTGCATTCAAACTATTTGAATGCAAGAGCAATGAAAACATGAGAGTTTTACTTATTATAGATACAGTCTAGAAACACATAGTCTCAGAGTCTGACCTACTTTAAAACTGTGATCATCTTTGGGGGATTAGCTCATGGACACGAAATAATTTACTTTTAAATTCCATTATAGTTGCTGTGGTTTTAAAATAACAAATACTTTGTATTTTCATGACTTGTATATTGGTTTTCCTTCCTCCCCCAACACGATTCCTGCTATTTTAGCAAACAAATGCATCTAGAAACAACATATGATTCCCCAAATCATACTATTCAGGGAAAAAATAAAATAAAAAGTTAATGCTAGAAGGAAGGTATCAGGATCCCAACCATCGTCACAGTCACCAAGCTAGAGTGGAAGCACAAAAAGCTGATCCTAGGTTGCTGGAATCCTTGCTTTAGTTGGATAGCCTGATACTTGGGTGGGCAGAGACATTTTCTGTCTAGTAACTGCTGGATTTCCACTGCCTAGGATGTTGCTGGATAAATTATAAGGTCTCAATAAATGAATACATAAAAATTTTTGATAAACAAAGTGCTTTTCTTTTTTTTTAAGATGGAGTTTGGCTCTTGTTGCCCAGGTTGGAGTGCAATGGCGCAATCTTGGCTCACTGTAACCTCCGCCTCCTGGGTTCAAGCGATTCGTCTGCCTCAGCCTTCTTGAGTAGCTGGGATTACAGGCACCTGCCACCATGCCCGGCTAATTTTTGTATTGTTAGTAGAGACGGGGTTTCTCCATGTTGGTCAGGCTGGTCTCGAACTCCTGACCTCAGGTGATCCACCTGCTTGGCCTCCCAAAGTGCTAGGATTATAGGCGTAAGCCACCGCCCCTGGCAAACAAAACACTTTTCTAGAAAGTCAGTGATTTGGAGTTGTAAGGTACTTTAGACCTTGTTATTGAAAATATGCTCTGTTGGCCAGCAGCACCAGCATCACCTGCTAAATTGTTAGAAAAGTGGAATCTCAGGCTCCACCCAAAATTACTGAATCTGAATCTGCATTTTATTTAACTAGTTCTCAAGTGATAAACAGGGAGGTGAAAGTTTGAGAGGTACTGCTATAGACATCATCCATGTTTTCTAATCATGGCTGCATATCACTGTAAGGAGCTTTTAAAATATATGAATACCTTTGCCCTATCTCTAAAGAATTCGATGTTCAGTCAGGATTGAGGACCACTGTTTGTAGCCCAATATCCTGTGTAACTGAGTTACTTAACCTTTCTGTGCCTGTTTTCTTATGTGTTAAATGGAGCTACCAATATCCTCTAGCCAAAGACCATAAGGAATATACCATAATTAAACAGTTCCTTCAGTGGCTTGCTGCAGTAAGGAAAATACCACACCAAAAGAGGCCATGAGTCATTTCAGAAACAATGTGTTAGAGTAAGGTTGTTTACAGGCTATGAACTTGTGTTAGGTCATGTGGGAGAGAATTCAAAGTGTTGTTTTGCTCTGAATTGAGTGCTGTCTAGAAGTGGGAACAATTCTATTACGCCTTAATAATTTTTATATAGGAGATGAGAGGAATAAAGCAAATTAAAGGCTGTAATTTGTAAACAAGTAGTCACTCATATTAGCTAAATGAGGGGGATATTTGGTCATTTTTAATGGGTTGGATTGTTCTTGTTTTTTCTGTGTTTGGACACAACTTTAGAGAGACCTTGTTTTTGTCTTGCTACATCATGGTCAGAGTAGCCTAGTCTGCGCTGGTGTACATGAAATTGTCTGTGTCCAACATGTAATAACTATAAAAGCTGTTGATAAAATATTTCACTTTTTTTTTTTTTTTTAAAGGAACAGGGTCTAACTCTGTTGCTCAGGATGGAGTATGGTGACGTGATCATAGCTCACTGTAACCTTGAACTCTTGGGCTTAAGTGATCCTCCCACCTAGCCGCCCAAGAAGCTAGGACTACAGGTGCATGCCACCATGACCAGCTAATTTTTTTTTTTTTTTTTGGTAGAGATGGGGGTCTTGCTGTGTTGCTCATGCTGGTCCCAAGCTTCTGGGCTCAAGTTATCCTCCCACCTTGGCCTCCAAAGGTACTGGAATTACAGGCATAAGCCATCGCACCCAGCCCATTTTTTTCTTTGTATTATTTATTTAGTGTTCCTGTTTATCTCTACTAACAGTTTTTGTTTAAATTTGACATAGTCTGATGTCAGTGTTGCTACAATCAGCTTTCTTTTTGTTAATATTTTCTTGGTACACATAGTTTTCCTTTCAAAATACTTTAAACCTTTCTTTGTGGTTTTAGGAGATCTCTCATTAATGACATTCAGCTGGTATTTCTTTAATCTCACAATCTCTATATTTTATAGGTAAATTTAATCCATTTACATTTATTATAGTTTGTATGACTGTCTCAGTACTATCTTTTTTCTTAATTCTCCTTTTAGTCATCTAAAGTTTGTATTAGATATTGAGTTTTTTCATTTCTAGCATTTAAAATTCTTCATAGAAATCCATTCTTGTTTCCTATCTGCCTATTTTTATTTTGTAATTTCTTGCTATGTTGAATAAAATTTACTTTTATTTATCTCCTTGAGCATCTGTTTTAGTTCACTCCTACTGCTATAAAAATATCTAAGATTGGGTAATTTATAAAGAATAGAAATTTATTTTTATTCACAGTTCTGCAGGCTGAACAGTTAAAAATCAAGGTGCTGGCAGATTTGGTGTCTGGTGAGGGCTGCTCTCTGCTTCCAAGATATCACTTCTTTCTGTGTCTTCACATGGAAAAATGGGCAATCAGCTCCCTGGATCCTCTTTTATAAGGGTGTTAATCTTGTTCATGAGGGCTTGTCCTCATCATTTAATCACCTTCTAAAGGTACCACCTCTTATTATTATCATATCGGCAGTTAAGTTTTAACATATTAATTTTAGGAAGACATATTTAGACCATAGCAGCATCCTAAACATATTAAGATTTTTGTTGAACTCTTGCATAAATTAATTTTATATGAAAGACATTTGTTCTGTTGATCATACTGGCTTTTTTTCTTTTTGAGACAGAGTCTTGCTGTCAGTGCAATGGTGCAATCTTGACTCACTGCAACCTCTGCCTTCTGGGTTCAAGTTATTCTCCTGCTTCAACCTCCTGAGTAGCTGAGATTATAGGTGCCCTCCACCATGCCCAGCTAATTTTTGTATTTTTAGTAAAGACAGGGTTTCACCGTTTTGGCCAGGCTGGTCTCGAGCTCCTGACCTCAAGTGATCCATCTGTCTTGGCCTCCCAAAGTGCTGGGATTATAGGCATGAGCCACCACTCCTGGCCCATATTGGCTCTTTCTTTGCATTGATTTTTTATGTTTTAGAATTTGGATTTTGAATGGGAGGGATTTTATTTCCTCTTGAAAAATGTATTTTCTGAGCTGGGCACGGTGGCTCATGCCTGTAATCCCAGCACTTTGGGAGGCCGAGGCAGGTGGATCACGAGGTCAGGAGATCGAGACCATCCTGGCTAAAATGGTGAAACCCCGTCTCTACTAAAAAAACCACAAATTAGCCAGGCATGGTGGCATGTGCCTGTAGTCCCAGCTACTCAGGAGGCTGAGGCAGGAGCTCTGCTTGAACCCAGGAGGTGGAGGTTGCAGTGGGCCAAGATTGTGCCACTGTACTCCAGCCTGGGCGATAGAGCAAGATTCCGTCTCAAAAAAAAAAAAAAAAAAAAGTATTTTCTATTTGTCTTTATATTTCAATGCACATCTGTCCTTATTTGATGTTTGCATAGTTGCTTCCATCTGGCTTCTGAGCCGCAGTACAAAATGGCCTCAAGGAATCCTGACCTTTGGTGATACTGAAGACTTTGCAATTCCTGTTACTGAGCCAATGAAAACTTAGTTTATCTCTTAGGGGTCATAAAATTTCAAAGGTCATCTCCCACATCCCCAGGCAAGCAAATGCGATAGGCAACAGTACAGTTTTTCTTTTTTGTCTTCAATTTGATGCAGATACCGGAGTGATTAAATTCCTTCTGAACCTCTGGCTTCATGCAACAAGTTTGGCTTTGGTCTCTCCTCTTGGGTGAAGCATTTTGGTCCCCTTAAATCCCACTGGTACCATTTTTCTTCTTACCTATGCCCTAAGAGTCTTGTGCTTCAGTTTATTCTCTGCTTTATGTTTTATTTTTTTCCTTTTATGGTTTATCTTGTTGTGAAACATGGCTATGTCTATTTTTATACTTAATTTATCACTGCTATGTTTTGAAGCAGAGGAGGTGCAAAAAAACATGATCTCATTTCACTTTGTTTACCAGAAGTCCCAACTTGCCATTCTTAGCATTATTCTGTTACATAACCCTATGAGTATATAAGCTCCTGGAGGGCAGGGGCTATGAGCTCCACATCATGATCTCCCCAGAGTTATTATAATGTCCAGGACATGGGAGAGGGTCCTCCATAAATGCTGATTTGAGTATGTTGACTTGGTAGGTGCCAGCCTTATCTCGAAGCCTCATGTTTTGAGAATCTATCACTACAGTCCTTTTTAAAAGCCTCTTCTCAGAGAGAGATGTTCATTCATTTCTTTATCTTATAGGTGTAATGTTTTAGTTCTATATTCGTGCATTAAAAAGAACACCAAACTAGTCTCAAACGAAGTCCTCACAAACCTAAAAGCTTACATAAATGGTCAAAGAAGATAAATTTGGAAGAAGTATGCTGTATATTTCCCTTTCCCTCCAACTTCTAAACTTCCTTTCAAATCCTAGCTCAAGTCTCCTGGATATCTTTCCTAACCAACTCTTCTGACAATCCTTCTCTGACTTAGAATCCCTTCAGCAATGGTGGGTAAAGGTATATTATTATTATTCTATTATGCATGGTTCTATGGTACTTTAAAATAGTTGCTTCATTTATAAAGTTCTGAAGCAAATTTTGAAGTTTTTCTTTGGCACCATTCTATTACTCACTTTGAGCCCATCTGACAGCCCTTCATTATACCCCTCACATTCCATTTCCACCCTTCCATACACGACTTGCTCTTAACAGACAATTAATAAAAAATATTTTAAATTCATTTTGAATTGAGGTATAGCATATATAAGTGCATAAGTTTTAAGTGAACACAATACAATTTTACATATAAACATATACACTCATGTAG